>NC_059109.1:22334709-22632209 GCF_020740685.1 Jaculus jaculus | reverse complement strand
CAAAGGACCCATGTTCAGTTCCCCAGTACTCACATCAAGCCAGATGCACAAGGTGGCACATGCCTCTGGAGTTCATTTGCACTGGCTAGAAGGCCCTGGTGTACCCATTCTATCAGTCTCTTACTTGCTCTCTCAAGTAAATAAATTAAATATTTAAAAAATATTTAAAAGTCAAAGATGAATCATGTTGTAGGGAAGGAGGCAGGACTTAATTGGTCCAGCACCCCCAGTACTGTTGGGAAGTCAACTGAGAAGAGCATTGAGCATAGATGGAGATTTGTTGGAAAAGTTCCTAAGAGTCCATTTTAATGGAATACTGAGAATACAGTCTTACTGTTGTGGGTCTTGGAAGGTGAGGGCAGAAGATGTTAGAGATATGGTGATAGTTTACTACAAAGAGAACGGGGGTGTGGATCTGCAGTTGGTGTAGAATTGGGTCCAGGAAGGTGTTAAATGTTTTTTGAAAATTAGAGATCTATAGCAGTGTTTGTTAGCTGAGAGGAATGATCCAGAAGTAGGAAATTGTACTTATCCAAGGAAGAGGAAAGGTACTACTGGTATGGAATAAAATCCTGTCTGAGCAGGTGAGAGAGGAGTTGGAAAAGCAGGAACAGATGACAGCAAGTTGAAGGATTTGTTCACTCTTGAGACAATCCTGGGGAACCAACAGGACATGAGTCATTAGCTTCATTTCACATATGATAAAACTAAGATTCAGCTAGGTGATTTGCTTAAGGCCTCACTAGTACTATGTAGTGGAATTGAGACTCTCTTTCTTCTCCTGACTCCAAGTCCTAGATTTTGATGGTATAACAAAGTTTCCCGTTTGACAGGTTGAAACTGCCTCAAACCTAATAAGCTGGGTTGTATTGTTCCTGGACTGAGTCTTATTCTGTTCCTCTTTGGCTACCTTTCTTTCCAAGATGGGAACAACAATGAATGTCAGTCAGGTCTGTTAAAATAATCAAATGAGATAATCTGCGTGTGAGTGTTTTAGTGCTTTGTAAATGGAAGAGGGCTGCTTGATTTTTTTTTTTTTTTTAGTTTTTGTAAATGAAGAGTGCAGGTGGTGAATCATATGGTTGTAGCTAGGGCTGGTTAAATAAACTCAGACACTTGGTAGGCAGAGCTATTTTGAAACGGGTGGCAAGGACCAGAATGTAAGCTTTTCCTTGATTATGTAACATGACAGAGTAAGTAACATTAAACATCAGAGGATTTGGTGTTAAAGCAAGTATCACTGTACTGTAGTAAGAGTGAGAATCACACCACTTCAAAAATGTGTGAAAATTGCTTAGAGAATGCCAGTCTGTCAACCCAAATAGAGAGCGGGAAATGATAAGATACAGCATTTGGGGCAAATTTCTTTAATGAATATTCATGTTTAAACATAGAAGTTTTCTTCATCATTTCATGGGCCTAATCGTCCTTCTGCATGTCACTAGACAAAAACAAGTACCTTATCATACATTATCATAATGCATGTAGCTAGGGAATGCAAATGAATAATACTGACCCACTTCTTAAACATCAAAAATGATATCATGGTGGTGGGAATTTCACTTAGAATGTAAACAGTATGAGTAAAGGAGCACATAGAACTTCAATCTACTGTTCATTCCATCTGAGAGCTTTTTATTGCTTTGTGCATGTCTATTTTAAGTTCACTGATTTATATCTCATATCATCACAGAACAGATTCATGTTTTTGTGTACTTTGGATGGTGCTTCAAAAGCGTATAGAAAGCTATTAAGCTTGTTTTAAAATCCTCCTTTCCTTTATTTAATATTACTTAACTTTCATCTACAGCTAAATGTTGCCAGTTTAATGAGAATTTTCTGTGTAGAATTAATTGACTTACCATCTAAACACTTTTATAGCATTATATAAAAAGAAGCATTGTCATTCGATCAGTTATATAATGTCTGGAAAAACACATTTTAAATTCATTTTGTATTTTATTCTGGATGGACGTTGATCCTTAGCATTTACTCTCTGAAGGTATTTGGTGAACAGTAAGAAAAGTAGAATGTCATCAAACATTGCTGGTAACATTGATTGGATTTTCATTCACCTGGACAAGTTGTAGACTTTTGAGTTTCTTTATGATTGCTGATTATTTTAAGTTTGTTCTGGAATTTCTCAATGAAATTCCCCATGTAAATGGAATTTCACTTTTTATCTTAGGGTGGTGATTCTACAGAAGCAACTGCTAAACCAAAGAGAAGTTTTTATGCTGCAAGGGATTTGTACAAATACCGACACCAGTACCCAGTAAGACAATAGATTGTTGTTGTTTTTTCCCTTAAATGTAAAATATTTCCCTTCAGAGTTTCCATTTTTCAATTCCATTCAGACATATCAGTTGGTTCCTTGTGCTTTTTCTGTATTTCCATATCCTAGAGATTGATTTATTATTTTCTTTAGCAGAACTTCAAAGATATCCGATACCAAAATGACTTGAGCAATCTTCGCTTTTATAAGAATAAAATTCCATTTAAGCCAGATGGTGAGTAAACCTTGGTAAAAGCAAGTTTTAAGTAATTACAGATACTTAGGCATTCTTTGTTTCATCCACAGTTAGTACATTCTTACTGTATTAGTTCATTGATAAACTAATACAGTTATGGACATTTACTTAATAAATTCTGGACTAATAGCTTTGGTTAGTGGTACCTTCCCACTACCTGTATACCATGGATATTACCTGAAACATACTAAGGGCACCTTTTTTTGTGTGCAAGAAAAAGAAAAGGGGATTTGTAGAACCATAGAATGGTACATTATTAAAGATTAGAGGCGATCAAATTCAGCTCTCTTGTCTCAAAGATGAGGTCACTGGGATTTAAAACCTAAATGACTAAGTCTGTGGGTTACTCAACTGATGACAGGATTGAGTCTAGGTTCCCAGGTCCACTGCTCTTTCTGATATGCCACATCTAAAAATTATTTAGAACATGAGTAAAAGTGATGTTTGTGAATGGAATTGTCTTCCCATCAATTTTCAGAATCAGGGTTAGGGAGCCAAGGCAGTCTCAGCTCAGTGTTGCATTTTTCTGGGAAGTCGACTACAGATGAGACGATTTCTCTCCAACTCTGCCAAATAAGCACACCTCCTTTGCAATTCCACTGTTGCTCTTTCCCAAACCTGTAGTGAGAGAATGCATTCAATATGGTAATTTGATCACAAAATGGCAAATTTCATCGAGGGCCCACCCACTCTGGCTCTTAGTGAATGAGGATCCTAATTTTATCCATGCCCACCCAGCAGAGTAGAAGACTCTCCTTAGAGTCCTTGTCTGTGTGAGGTGACTAGATAGCCCTGGTAGTTGCTGGTGAGGCTTAATGGAAATTTAGCCAAATCCACAGCAGGGAGTCAGGTAGTGAGGGCTAAGGAATGTAAACCTTTCAAAATGTCAAGAGCTTGAATTCTTTAGTGCTGAAACTGGGAGGAGAGCCGAGAGCTGGTGGGAAAAATGCTTTTATTAAGTCCTGAGAGATGTACCAGGTGGGAGTTCAGACCTAGGAACATTGGTAAAATGGCCAAATTCATTTGCCTTTAGATTTCTGATGTCCCAAAAGTCAAAGGCATAATTGCATTTGTAAATGTACAATTGCATTTACAAATGATAGAAAAATGCTTTTTTTAATGACTGGGAAAAAAGTGATATTTTGTACTTAGGGTAAGAAACTATTTTGAAGAAATACATGGGTTATGAAATGCATATGACTGTTAACTTGACAAAATAAATTGTTTTATAAAATTTATTTATTGTATAAATTTTAGCAATAGGAATACCTTCAAGTGTTAAAAATAATGAGTATAAAAATATGACAGTACTTTTTTTCTGTTTGTAATTGGGAATTTATTTTTTAGGTAGTAATTTATAGCACCAATTTCAAGCATTTTTTACATTTTGAATCACAAAATACACTTGAAATCTCTTAAGATTGGTGTGTGCCAGTTTTAGATAAGGGCACATACACCAGAAAGCAGAGTTTGCAATAAAATAGTGATTGTGTGTGTGTGTGTGTGTGTGTGTGTGTGTGTATGTGTGTGTGTGTGTATGTATGTAATTTATTTTACCTATTAAGTAGGAATAGAAGTAACTGGAAGGGAACACAGAAATTATAGAGGCAAATGGTTTCAACATGATAATAAATCCACAGTAAAATTCCAAACAATCATCACCACACTTTCTCCCATTCAAGTACTAATCAGGTCTGACCCTGTTTAACTTCCAAGATCAGATGAGATCATGTACATTCAGGGTGGTATGCCATAGACTCATACCAAAATTTATGAGTGAGGCCTCCCCTGTAAGCTAGTTATCTTTGGGGAAGCAAGAATGAGGTGAGTTGTGTTCAAAGAAGTACTATGCTGTGGTATTTGTTTTCCTCTAAGGTTGGTTGTCTACTGCATAGTCAATTATAAGGCCCTGCATAGAGAAGAATTGGAAGATTTTGTTATAGTAAATTCCTATGGGTGAATGCAGGAACATGGTGAAACAGGTTTCTGGAGACATAAAGATCTGTGTTGTTCTACTCCAAAATTTCTTCTTTACAAGTGTGTGATTTACAATATATATTTAAAATATATATTTGCATGCAGAGCAAGAGAGAGAGGGAGACAGAAAGATAGAGAATGGGTGAGCCAGGGCCTCCAGCCACTGCAAAAGAACTCCAGATGCATGTGCCACTTTGTGCATCTGGCTTTTACATGGCTACTAGGGAATCGAACTCCAGTGCATTGGGTTTTGCAGGTGAGCACCTTAATTGCTGAGGACACCTCTCCAAACCCAAGTATGTGATTATAAGCAAATTATGCAGTCTCTTCATTAGAAACATGGGGATAATAACACTGGGATATTTTTTTTCCTGTGCAGAAGCAAATAGTAAATACTTTAGCCTCTGTTGAACACTCAACTCTAGTAAAAACTACAATAAAACAAAACAAAAACAAAAACAGCCCAGGCATGCTGGGTTTGACGGCTGTGTCTATAATCCCAGTACTCAGGAAAATTGAGGTAGGAGGAATGCTGTGAGTTTGAGGAGCGCCTGAGCTACAGGATGATTCCAGGTTAAGCTGTGCTGGAGTGAAACCCTGCTTCAAAATACCAAACAAATGAACAGCCATAAATACTACATAAATGTTGTACATGGCTGTGTTCCAAATAAATTTTATTTATAAAACATCTGGTAGGCTATCATTTGCTAACCTATGCTTTGCCCAATATAATGTTTTCTCATTTAAGGTAAGGTGCCACTGTTTTATTTTTAATTAAGCTTTTTACTTTAAATGAATATATGGCATAAAGTCTTCAGAACATTGTTCTGGGACTAGGGAGATGGCTCAGTGGGTAGGAGCATTTGTTGCACAAGCATGATGACATGTTTGATCCTCAGTACCCACATAAAAAGGGTGCTCCAGGTTCAGTGAGAGACTGTCCCAGGAATAAGGCGAGGCAGATGAACAACAGAGGAGGAGAAAGGACAATGGAGGAGGAGATCTTCCTCTGGCTTAGCACCCACCAGCACACACAAGTGTATACATCATATACATAAACATATACACACGCACACATACCTTCCTTACTATACACAAAATTAGAATATTGTTCTTGTGTACTGCTTTTTAAATGTTAATATGTTTCACTACCAAACTCAGGTGGCTCAAATGGTAAAATGCCATCACTATGCTGAGTGGATGGTTCATTTTCTAAATATCTTCTTTTTTAGGTGTTTATATTGAAGAAGTTCTCAATAAGTGGAAGGGAGATTATGAAAAGCTGGAGCACAACCACACGTACATTCAGTGGTCAGTCACATGCTCTCTACCTTGAACTGTGTCCTGTTTAATCATGAGTGTTTGCCAGACAATGTTGATTAAAAATTTTTATTTTTTTATAAACCAGGCTCTTCCCACTGAGAGAACAAGGCTTGAATTTTTATGCTAAAGAATTAACTACATATGAAATTGAGGTAATGCAAACTCACTCCATTTTATTTGAAGTGTCCAAATAGTGCTGTTATTTTATTGTTCTGGTCGGTGCTGACTCATTTCGGCTGACTTTTTATCCCTCTTTTAATATTAGGAATTCAAAAAAACAAAAGAAGCAATTAGAAGATTCCTCTTGGCTTATAAAATGATGCTAGAATTTTTTGGAATAAAACTAATTGATAAAACTGGAAATGTTGCTCGTGCTGTTAACTGGCAAGAAAGGTTTCAACATCTGAATGAGTAAGTAAAGCCTCAGTGATAAGTGAAAAATAAATAAATAAAAACAAAATAAGTAGAAAATAGGAACAGCTATCAGTTGGGAATTTGGATTCAGAATCCAGTTAGACAAGCATTTTCTTCCCCTTCTACATGCTAAATCAAAGCAAAACAGCTAAAAGGAACAAAATTCTGCATAGAATCTCACCTATTCATCTTCGAAACTCTTTCTTCCTGAATTTTCCTGTAGCCAAATGTGACTTCAATCTTCAACATGCCATGTTTCATAGAATTGATAGTTATTGCTTGTGTTAGTTTTTCACATCCCCTCTAGTAGGTTCTAGGCTTTGTGCTTCTAACATTGTTAAGCATACTGCCTTTTTAGACATGCATGAATTAATTCATGAATTAAACCCATACTGTATGAAATTTGTTTTATTATATGTGCCCATACTTTTCATTAAAATAAAGATAAAAGAAAATCTATTTTCATTTTTTAGGTAAAGGATAAAAATTTGATTAATAAATTCCCAAGACAGTAAACATTTAGCATAGTTTATATGGATTTGTTTAGCTATATTATTTTGTTTGGATATTTATAACTTCCATCAATAACTTACTCCAAATTTCAGTGTTTAAAATATTTTGCTCACATGTGCACTCATTTTCTTTTATTTTAATTATAGAGTGACTTATGCATACTGGGCTATAAAACTACTAGCTTTAAAGAACTTTGTTAGCACATTATAATTAGCCAAACTGGGCAAGTACTAAGAGAAAAAAATGAACTAATATAAGCAATTTCTATTTGGTCAAAACAATCAGTCTTGGGATCAGCTATTTAAATTTTTGGTATATTGCTAGAACTGTTAGCTTGCTTTGCTAAAGGAGTAGAAGTATTACTGAGCCTTCTATTTGATATATTTATTTATTTATTTGCTTGAAAAAAGAGAGAGAGATAAAAGAGAGAAAACGGGCATACCAGGACCTCCAGCCATGGCAAACAAACTCCAGACACATGCTGTACCTTGTGTATCTGGCTTATCATGGCTGCTGCAGAATTAAACCTTGGTCCTTAGGCTCTACCACTATTTGCTTTTTCAAAAATATGTTATTTTATTTATGAGAGAGAAAGAGAGAATGAGCACTCTAGGGCCTCCTGCCACTGCAAACAAATTCCAGACATTTGTGCCACTTTGTGCATCTGGCTTTATTTGGGTATTGGGAAACCAAACCCTGGGCCATCAGACTTGGCAAGCAAGCACTTTTAACCACGGAGCCATCTTTCCAGCCCCCTATTTGTTTTTATTAACTAGTAATACTACTAAAAGGATTAGCCCGTGGGCTGGAGAGATGGCTTAGTGGTTAAAGTGCTTGCTTGTGAAGCCTAAGGACCCATGTTTGATTCTCTAGGTCCCATGTAAGCCAGATACACAAGGTGACAGAAGTGTGCAAGGTCACACATGCACACAAAGTGGAGCACGCAGCTGCACTTTGATTACAGTGACTGGAGGCTCTGTCTTGCCAATTTTCTCTCACTCTTGCTCTTACTCTCTCACAGGAAAAAAAAAAAAGCCAGTCTGTTGGGCCTGACTCAAAACAAAACAAACAAACAAACAAACAAACAAACAACAACAACAAACCAATAGCTTGTGCTAAGACAATAAAGATATGGACAGAAAGCTTGATGCTAATTGGAAGATCAATTAGTTTATATCACAGGTTATATTTTACATAGGGTACTTAAAGAACAAATGTCTGTACACCTGTAATAATGCAAGTAACCATCTGTACAAAATTTCTAAGCATGTCATACTTTTAATGAAATCTGTATAGAAGTAATCCAGTTGACTTGAAGCATAGTTAATGTAAACTATTGGAAAATAATCTGATTCTACTTGGTGCTGTTTGTGTGTGTGTGTACTTGCCTCTGTTACTAGAAAGAGTCTTCTTCCCTAGTTTGTCATTTTTGCTTGGAATGGCAATTTTGTTTGGTAATTTTTCTTGAAGTAATAAATCATGAACAAAATATGGTCTGTAGGTTAAATGCACCTTAGAATTTTATTGTCAGATCCTCTTACTATAGCCAGAAACAGCCCTTTCTGAAGGTCTTAAGTGGTCTCATGGCTTGAGTTGGGGAAAAGGCCTGAATTAACAACTTCTCACTCCTCTGCTCCATCCAGATACTTTTCTGTATACCACCCAGTGTCTCTGTACCTTTATAGCTCTGGGTGAACCCTCCTAGAATCTGTCAGAAGGCACATTTTCTCTCTCATTTAATTGTCATAAAGGACAAAACAAAAAAATAAAAACAACAAAAAAACTTCCTTCTTTCCTTCCTTCCCTTATTGTTTTCTTCTTTTTTTTTTTTTTAAACAGGGTCTTAGAGCCCATGCTAGACTGGAACTCATGTACCCCAGGCTGGCCTTAAATTTATAGTCTTTCTACCTCGACTTCCTACACACTGAGATTTCAGCCCATGCCCGCTTAATTGCCAAAAAGTTTTAATGGCCAAATTTGAATAAATAATGTGGAATGATACTCTAACAGTTAACTTCCTATTTCTGGCACAAAACACTGGACCAGAGCATCTTCTGTGATGAAAGGGTTTATTTCAGGCTTATGGTTTCAAGGAGAAGTTTCATCATGGTGGAGAAAGCAGTGGCAGAACAGGCAGCTGAGATGCCATATTTCCACATAAAACAGGAAGGAAGTTGTCTGAGTGAGCCAGCTCTCAATTGCCAGTAGGGCTGGACTAACTGACCCCAAGATCTGTCCTTAGGAACACACCTCCTCCAGCAAGACTCCACCTTGCAAATGCTCCACTAGCTGTGGACTAAGTAGGAAGATGAATCATACATATTTGAGGTTATGGGGGCATTTTACACTGAAACACCAGATTCTAACCCTGGCCTCTATAGACTCAGGCTTAGTGTTACAATGAGAAATACACTCAATCCAGCTTTAAATATCCACGTAGTCATTATCAATCCCAATACAGTTCAGATGTCCAAAGTCTCATCTGAGATTTAAGATAGCAACCTAACTGTGAGCCCTGTAAAATCATAACAAAAGTTAGATTCTTCTAACACATAATGGGACAGAGTAAATATTCTCATTGCAAAAATAAAGCATAACCAGGAAAGTCTGAATCCATGCAAGACAGAAAACCAGCAGGGACAACATCAAATCTTGCAGCTCAAAGCCAGGCTTCTGAGAGTCATGATGAAGTACTCTGATTCCAAAAGGGCCAATTCAGCTCCTGCAGTGTGCCGCTTGTTTTCCTGACTAAAGGGAGCAGCTTTCCTTGGCAACCATCCTACAGTCCTGGTATTGCCAAAATTCTGGGGTCTTCATTGCAAGCCACAGTTCATCACAAGTCTGTGCCATGGTTTCATAAGACCTCTGTGAAGGGACTGTGACTCTGCTTCACATTGCTGCACTTAGTGGCTCATGGAACCACAGTTAACTTTCATGAACTTATATCCTTCATTTTTCGTGTTTTCATGGAAAACATGAAGGAGGGGGAGGGTTGAAGTTTGACGCTGAGGAGCAAGCACTTCTATAGCATTTTTAGTTCACAGCCCCTCCTTTCAAAAGAATTTGTATTATCACTAGCTTGAGCCTTCTGTGAGTTAAGTTTTCCCCTCAGAGCATTTTTCCCATTGTCTCAAATGGAGAACAGTTGTCCCATCTATAATGGTGGTAATCTCCTTAACAATTATGCTTAAGCGGTATAAAATCAGTCTATGTGCCTGAAACTTCAAACTTATATTTCTTTCTCTGTCAGTTTTATATTTTCATGTTTTTCTGTTTTGTGCTTCCACGAAACTCACCAGTCCATTTATTTTAACTTCATTTCTGCTCAAATTCTCAGGACATGAGCAGAATGTAACCAACCTCAACTCAGTCCTGAAAATGTTCTTTTCCCCCCTCCCAAATCTCATAAGCTTGAGTCTTCACTGTTCATAGTTCTCTCTATATTTTGTAGTTTTTTTTTTTCCTTCAAATTCTCACCAGAATGGCCCATCAAGCTCTGCTTACAGCATTGCAAGACTTGTCTAGCCCAGGTTTCCAAATCCTTCCATATTTCTCCCACACACTAGTTCTAAAAGAACAAAACCCAGATGGTCACATTCATAGCAGCAATGATCCCACTTCTGACATCAATTTTCTTTTGCTGGTGACAAAGCCACAGATATAAACATATCTAAGATTATTTTCTGTTTTGTTCTTAAATGTCATAATTTTAATATATTTGACATCTTGAACTTTGTAGAGTAGGCAGAGAACTCAGTATATTTACAATAGCTAAACAAAGGAAAAGTATCAAAGCTAAATGAAATAAATAATATTGAGTGAATTAGTGACTGTTAAAAACAGTTAAATATTTTCAGGCATGAAATTACAAATATATAGATCAACTACTAAGATGTAGTTCAATTCTATTCATAGTTGGCTTGGATCAGTAAGGCATTATGAGCCATATTTTTGGTATTATGTTATATCTTTTTGTATTTTCTCATTACCTATCTGGTCTTGTGATCACATCAGCACTTCCCTTACATCTGTATAGGTCATCTTCTCTCTCATCTCTGCTATGCCACCCCAATACTGTGCATAGGACTAGCAGGATTTTATACACCCTTTTCTCTCCATTTTGCCTTTCATTGTGACATTTATTTCAAATGATGTTGAAACAGTTACTCTGATAATGGATAATTTTGTCTCAGAATTCTGATCGTTTTCTTCAACACAAGTTTTTTGACCTTTCATGCTATAAACAGTTTAACTGGAGAATATGTGGATACAGATAAATGTGTCCACAAATATTAACTTGGCTGTTCATTGTAGATTGGTCATAAGCTGTGTACAGAGATGGTATTTGTTCATCATGTATTGTTTCCTTTCTTTAAAGTACTCTTCCACTCGTCTCTGGATCTCTTCCTCATTCTTATGAAGTAAATTGTGCTCAAGACTTGTGTCAATAAGTGTTTTAAATACATGAACTCAGGCTGGAGAAATATCTTAGCAGTAAAGGCACTTGCCTGCAAAGCCAAAGGACCCAGATTCAGTTCCCCAGGACCCACGTAAGCTAGTTGCACAAGGTGGCACATGCATCTGGAGTTTGTTTGCAGGCACTGGAGGCCCTGGCCCTGGCTTGCCCAATATCATATCCTCTCTCCCTCCCTCCCTCCCTCCCTCCCTCCCTCCCTCCCTCTCCCCCCCCCTCCATATATATATTTGTGTGTGTGTGTGTGTGTGTCTTTATTTGAGAGAGAGAGAGAAAGAAGCACAAACATGTTTATGTGCTTCTCTGCTTCTTTCTCTCTCTCTCAAATAAAGAAATAAAATATTAAAAAATAAATATATGCACTCCATGTGAATGTACCATCAATCTTGCTTTTAGTGGTATGTTGTCTAAAGGTCACCTACCCAAATTGTTTTGTCTCAAAACACTGTTGAAAATACAGATTCATAAAATTGAAACATATCTGTACTGTATTTAACTTTGGGTTTCCAAGAGTTAGATTTTAAAATAGTAATTTAAAATAATATCTTTTTGGTGAACATCCAGAATGATAGAGATTTAAAAAACTGCTTGACATCTTTTCAAGTTGTTGGTTAGCCCACATTAAGATTTTTGTTTTGCTCATATTCTCTTATTGAAATATAAAACTTTAAATTACCCCCTTCCCTATTTCAAATAATTTGTTGACATCTTTCTTTACCATTCCCAAATAATTTTAACTTATTCACAAGTAAAACTTTAAGCATTCTTGGAAGCTAGGACAGGCATGTACAGTGCTTCTAGAAAGTTCTGTGTTGAAGATATAAAGCAGGTTTTTGGAAGCTAGGTGTTTTGGTTCTGTTTTGTGGCAGTAATGGTTAAATAAAACCTAACCTGTTAACCACACACATGTAACTGAGGAATCCATTAGGATTCAGCCAGGCATGGTTTGACCTGAGTGAGGTTGGGAAGGTAAATTATGGGTTGTGAAAAAAGAGATTTGGAAAAGATCCAAGAATGGTCTCAATTTTGAAAAAGAGAGGTATGAATGTGATTTCAGGAACAAGCACCTTTGGAATCAAGATAATGGCCCTGATAGAAGTAAGATGTAAATTTTTCTAAGAGGGTAAAGAGGTGAGAATGAACAGGATGGAAGGAAGATAACTAGGTTTACAGATATATTGTGATTCAAATCCTTAGATAAGGATAACAGTATTAAATTTAATTACTGTTGTTTTAATTTTTATATTAGCTATTATTAAAGGTATTATTTTAAATAATATCTAATATTTATTGAGCTTTTCATCTCCTCCATATATATCATCTCATTTGATTTTTTTTTTTTCATTTGATCCACTAGATTATGGGTCCTTTTCCCTACTTTATAGATGAAGACACTGGGCCTTAGAGAGAAATTGCAATTCCCCACTGCTGTTGGGAAATGTAGCCAGGGTGTAAATGGCTAAGCTCATACTCTCTCAAGAGCTAAGCTAAGCACTATTAAGTCAGTTTTGCTTCCTTTGTCAGAATTGTGCTAGTATGGTAGCATGATTTTGTATGCTTTCCTTGTGAGCTGTGTATGGGCTTATATGGTGGATTTTGCTGGTCAGTTGATGCAATTAATTTTATCATTCAGGAGTTAGCTAATATGTGTCTGTTGAGCCCCAGTTTCCTATGATGAGTAGGATAAACACAGAAGTTCTGCAGTGGATTTCTAAAACTGCAGATCCTACAGAACCCTGCACATACTATATTTTGTTCCTGTATATACATGACTATGATAATAATTAGCTTATAATTTAGGTAGGATTAGATATTGAAAATAATTACTAATAATAAAATAGAGCAATTATAATAATATGTTATAATAAGTTACATGAATGTGATCTTCCTTGCTTTCTTAGAGCATTTTTTGTACTGTCCACATCCCACCTTCCTGTGGTGAAACAAGATAATGTAATATCAAGGTTGACTGTGGGGAGCTGAATAAATATTGTTAGATCACTTTTCTCCAACAAATTTAATGAACAATTTGGCATTAGTAGGACTAATATTGATAGTGTTTTAGTATGAAAGAAATTTTGATTCTTGTTTTAGGCATTTGAGTTCTACATAGATTGGCATTAAATCCAGGCACAAAGATTTAATACATTCTACTTTATATTAACAATGTCTGATACCATTTTTAAAAGTCAGTACATAACACATCCTTGCTTTCCTCTTCTATAAGCATATCTTCTCAATGGTTCACACTGTCTTGGTTTCTTCTACATGATTTTTCTCTCTCCTGTTCAATGTTCTTTTGCAGGTCCCAGCACAACTATTTAAGAATCACACGTATTCTTAAAAGCCTTGGTGAGCTTGGATATGAAAGCTTTAAATCTCCTCTTGTAAAATTTATTCTTCATGAGGCTCTTGTGGAAAACACTATTCCCAATATTAAGCAGAGTGCTCTGGAATATTTTGTCTATACAATTAGAGATCGAAGAGAAAGGAGAAAGCTGCTGCGTTTTGCCCAGAAACATTACAGGCCTTCAGAGAATTTTATCTGGGGACCACCTAAGAAAGAACAGTTGGAGGGAAACAAGGCCCAGAAAGTGTCTACCCCTCCTGCCTCCAGTCCTAACAAGCACTCTTCTATGCACAAGAAATCCAAGGACTCCAAAAATTCCTCCTCAGCTATTCATTTAAATAGCAAACCAGTGGAAGAAAAAAAAATGGCACCAAAAGAACCTGGGGAGGAGACAGAGGGACCCAACCCCGAGCCCAGCAAGGATGCTGCCCAGCCCAGTAACACCGAGGACAAAAATGCTGAAAATCCAAGTCCTCCACCTGAAAAAATCATCATCAGTACTACAGAAAAAAGGGAGAATTTGTCTCCTAAGAAACATGAAGATGGTGAAAATCCTAACAAAGACATTGATGATCATGAAAACACCAGTTGCCATGACGAGGTAGTATCTCCGTGAATTCTCATAAACCAGTTTCGGTTAAGGAAGGAAAGAACTCCTGTGTAATTTATCCCGAAGAGCAAGAGATGAGGTCATCCTTAAAATGCTAGCCATCTGTTTGTGATATTTTGCTGGAAGCACTTTGTTGGTGCTTTTTTTTAAAAAAAAAAATCTGGATGACAATGAATTATTCAATTAATATTTTAAGAATAGATCTAGAAAAGGAATGTATTTAGGATGTGAGGCTTTCAAATTCTGTATATAACAATTAGTTTTAAAGTGTCTTCAAGGTATCTAGAAATAATCGTGTAGAATTTGACATGTCAAATATGTTCTCTTGAGAGATTGCAATCTATATGAAGAAACTCAAAAGGATACTTTCCTTACATAGTTATCTTTTTACATGATGTTTGGGTTAGTTTTGAAGCTGAAAGAATGAGTTAGGTATTCTCAAACATACCATTGATTACACCACCTCACTGTGCTTAGTTTTGGATTCTGGGAAGCACAGTTGGTTGTCTTTGGGGAGCTCTGACCTCCCCAGCTCACCTCTCATCCTGTGATCTTCTCTTTTCCCTCTCCCTTGATAGCTGTCACACAGGTTTCTATTTTACATTAGTATGGTCTCCTATATGTTATCTAAATGGAACAGAGGAGAATTTTTAATTGTCTAATTGAAGGAATTTTCTATGCTTAAAATAATAAAAATATTTTCTGTATTAAGTGCTTAAAAGCATTTTTTGTACAAATGTCCAAAAGAAAGACAGAAGGAAAAGAAATGACAAACAGAAAGAAAGGAATGAGTTATACCTGAGCTTTCTGTGGTGGTTCCTTACAAATTTAGTGGTTGATTCTGAATGCAGGTGGCATGAATTAAAAAATGAGAAAAAAAACTCATTTTAAGAGACATCATCTTGCACTTCCAATAAGCAGTATATAGTCTCTTAAGCCGTTAATATGTTGGTGTTAAGAGGATTATGAAATTTCTAATGTTGTTAGTCCACAATGTCCACATATATGTGTGTGTGTGTTTGTATGTGCACATATTTTATATATATATATATATATATATATATATATATATATATATATATATATATATTTGTGCACCTTAACATGTCAAACTGAAATTGAGAACAATTAAGTTCAAAACTACATATGCTCAGTTCTAGTAAATACTTGATATGTTATATAACGTGGGTTAAAAACAATTTTATTTGTTATGACAAATCCAAAAACACTGTGATGACAACTTCAAAACATTCATACAAGTGAATAGAAAAAAATACCTTATTTTATTTAGAAAGAAATTGAATTTTTAAAAATCTCTCCCAGGCTACTAAGAAAAGTTGTATTCACTTTAATCTCCCAGAGAATTTTTAATATGTCCTGTTTTACATCACATCATATAATCTTAGGCTGCCTTTTCTGCTCCACACTGTCGGTAGTGGATTCTAGAAAATACGTATACCAGTCATACACTTTTAGAAATAAGGTTTTATTGCTTTGAAATATACTCAAAAACATCCCAGTTGCTTAATCCTGATCTTTTGTATGACTCTTAGTGGCACTCACCATACTCAGTAAGTAGAATACTTAACTGTTTTAGTTCCTATAGTGTGCCAAGTTTTGCTTGTTAGTGTTTTATAAAGTGTTAGGATTTTAAGGTAACTGTCTAAGTTTGCACTAAAATTTCTTTCTTACATGCAAGAAATGCATGGACCCTCTCACATTGAAGCATTGTCCTCATAGGTCTCAGGAAACATTTTCACAGGGTTAGGGAATGAGAATGGATTTTTTTTTTTTTTAAGTATAGGGTCCACTTAATTCAAAATATCCTACCAACTTTGGACATATGACTAACCACTTAGACCACTTGTTGGATGGATTTAACATCAAAAATATGGGACCAGGTACTAAAACTAAAGCTATTATACAGAAAAGTTACCAGATACTAAGATAATTTAATTTGAAGTACTTAGACATAGTATCCTGGAGTCCTTAGAAATGAAACACTTCATTGAACAAGTTGGATTTTAGAATACTATCCCTTATTGAGGATTTTGTTAGAATGTGCAATATAATTTGAGAATATCTAATTTCAAGAAAACTGCCTGGTTCCCATCTAAACTAGTGGCCTTTTCAACAATAATTTTCTTAATGCATATTCATAAGTGACAGTCCATTTCCTAAATTAACCTGTAAATAAAAAAGAATAATTTAGTGAAGAATAAGTTAATGGATGCCCTTCTTTTGGCTGACAAAAAAAATGAGTGTCTAGATTTTTTTCTATTATGACCTTTGTACATTTAATAGTTTTTTTTTAAAAATTAAGATCTATAGATATGTATTTATGTGTGTCTTAGATATAAAACTACCCCTGGATTTGAATTTGACTTCTAGGTTTTGTATTTTTAAAACTACCATATGCTTGCTGAAATTTACTGAGAAGCTATTACAGAAAATGGTATGTAGCATGGCAAAATAGCTAGAAACATTACTGAGTATTTACAAATGTACTCATATAGTGTTTATTATTATACCGTGGGCTGCAAGATTACTAAATATTGACTGGTGATACATGCATTTCATGACAAATAGATGTTATATTGCTTGACTAGTACATTTCTAATATTTTGTGTTTTCATATTTCAAAGGAGAAAATATGTGAAAATATTTTGAAATATTAAAAAGTGATACACAATTACAAGATATTTCTGTATAGTAGAGCTTTTTCTAACATTCAGATTAAGTCATTCATTTTTATGCTCAGTCTCATAAGAAATTCAAAAGGATCATGATAGAAATGAAAATATATCTACTTTCTTTAAAGGCTAGTTGTCAGTTCAAAAATCATATTATATACTTTTGTTTTAAGTTTTGAGACTGCTCTGTCAGCTTTAAGGAGAAAAAGTTAAAACTCAGGAGTTACTAAGGAAGTACTAAGATTTTTTATAAGTGATAAAAATATAAATATATAAAGATGTCATAAAACCTGCCACAGTCTCAATGTTTCCTATTTTGTCATATAAAATTATCTACTCTGCTTCTAGTTCTTATACTTTTGTTTTGAGGCAAGCCCACCAGACTGGCTTTTTATTAATGTGAGAGAGAAAGAGAGAGGGGGAGGGAGAATATTGGCACATCAGAGCCTCCAGCCACTGAAATCGAGCTCCAGGCATGTGTGCCCCTGTGTGCATGTGCAACATTGCACTCTCGCATCACGGTATGTCTGGCTTACATGGGACTTGGAGAGTCAAACATGAGTTCTTAGGCTTTGTAGGCAAGCACCTTAACCACTAAGCAATCTCTCCTGTCTTAGTTTTTATACGTTAATTTATATGAAGGGATATTGTGGTGAAAAGGTCCAGTGCAACATCTAAGTTAGTCCTTAAAAAGCCATTTCAGTAAACAAATCTCCACATCAAATGATCAGTTGGTTAAAATGACAGAAAATATTTGGTCAATTGTTTTATTATTAAATTCTAATTCATGATATGGTGATTGAGTTTACAATGTAACTAAGTCAAACAACTTTAAAACAATTCTTGAGGCTTTTCTAAAATCTGTTTTAAAAGGAGAAGGGAATTGTTGGTTTTGCTTAATTGCAATTACAGCTACAGGCTTTTAATGAGTGTTTGGGGTGAGCAAGAGTCCCTTGTTAAGGAGCGTTTAGAAATATTTTTATTTTGTTTTTTGACATAGAAAAAAAATCCACATTTTTTTGTTTGTTTTTTTGAGGTAGGGTCTCACTCTAGCTCAGGCTGACCTGGAATTCACGGAATTCACTATGTAGTCTCAGGGTAGCCTTGAACTCATGGTGATCCTCCTACCTTTGCCTCCCAAGTGCTAGGATTAAAGGTGTGTGCCACCATGCCTGGCAAATACCACTGTTTGTTTCAGGATGCATTTGTTAAATATAAGGTAAGCTGAAATTGGACACAGTAAAATTTTTCAAAGGCAGGTATAGTTGTAGAAGATGGCCTGAATCAATGTGGGGCCTAGGAAATTAGGCACACATGTCTTCTGACCAAGCATTGAGTCCCGTGTGGTTTAGTATAAGAACAGATTGGTGTGGGTGATTTCTAAGATGACAGTGAGTACTACCATGTCTCTTCCTTTGTTCTAGTGATTCAACCCACCCAGCAGATTGTGTTCGGGGACAGACTGTTTTAGAAATCCTTTATTACTGAAATTAATAACATAGTTATAAATATGAATGCCTGGAGGTTCCGATGTGCCTTAATGAATGTAAATGGTTTTCATTCAGAAGTCTATCTTTATACTCCACTGTGCAATCATACAAGGAGCTTTCCAAACCTGTGAACATCAGTTATTTCAACAAAAAAAATTTATTTGAGGTGCTTTGTTATTTGGAGAAATTGCCATTTAAGATCAGAGCAAAAGTCCATGAAGACATATATTCACCACAATATCCAGTCATGAGTTATATTTGACAAAAAGTTTCAGAGTAAGAAAATTCACAGTGTTGTTACATTTGTTTATTTAATTTTATTAGTTGTTTGGCATATATGCCATGTTAAACACTCCTTGGTTACTATATGTAGTAGTTATCTACGTTTTTCTTGCTCTCAGATTTTAGATGGATGCAGAAAATGGTATTTTATGAGAGAAATTAAAGTTTGATTCTCATAGATGTGTGGAGGAATCTGAAATTCATTTTTAAATATTTATGTCATTCTCATTAGATAAAAAGCCATCTGCTTTTCTTCTATAATAAAGTGTTTTATGTCATCTACTTTTTTTCCTAATCTGTTGTGACGTTTACTGTTTCAGTTATTTGTATGAAATAATTTTTGAATGTTGGTTTTCTTGAATTAAAGTATGCATGTGCAGAATCCTGTGACATGCCTGTATTATGGCCCAAACCATGACTGTCTAGAAGTGGAGTTCAGAGAGGGAGGTGGTGGCTAAGAGTCGGGATGGGCGTTCTGGGATGTGTAACCAACCCTGGGTTCTACCTTTGCCATTGTCAGGGGAGGTCTTCAGAGCCTCATCTGGTTAAAGAGGGCCTTGAGCTATGATCTCTGATTTATGGAGATAATAAACCACCTTGGGTTCCATGTCGAATTTTAATGGGTATCAATTTTCACAGAATATCTATTGTGATATATAAAATGTCAACATTTTATAAATCTTAGAAAGTTGTGAGCAATTGGACATCTGCTGTGCAAATTAATTATATCTTTATGTATGTCCTAGGAAACGTTGAAATACCACTTCTGCCTCTGGTTCTTTAATTACAATTTCCTTTGAGTTTTTCTTTCCTAGTTGATACAAAATTTTTTTCGTAAAATGATTCAGAGAGGAAACACTAATGTTCAGTTATTATGCTAAAATAACTTTTTCTAGCCACATAACCTTATGGAAAATATTTAGATGATGATGTTTTAAATAGGTTATTTTTATAAGTTATAAAGGCATTTGTAGAATAGTTTATACTACTCAGAGAGATCATTTCTAGGTTAAGCTTTGCACCTAAGAAATGTTCACATCCTCTACTTATTGGCCAATTGGCTTTTTTTTTTTTTTTTTTTAGTGCTAAATGGCTTGGTTTCATGTGAAAGAAATAAATGAGACAAAAGATTAGAAATTACGAATGCTGGAATTATTGGCAGTAATAAGTATGGTGGACGTAGAGATGCCCTGGGATGGGTGTGTTTTAAGGATCAGCTGGATGCTGTGTTGCCAAGGAGTTGGGGGTTGATGTTAAACAGATCCATTCATATTCTTGATCTGTGAATTCTGCCTACCCCACATTGACGTCATCCACTGGGCTGAGAGAAGTAATTAAATGACAAAATACCAAATTGAATTCCTTTTTATTTGTGCCCACAGTCAGGGATTTTACTAACAAGAAATTGAAGGCCAGGCTGCTGGTGAGAGGACTCAGTGACAGGTGGGTTAAGAAGGAGTATCTGTCTCCCACACTGTCCCATTAATAGCAGAATAATTAGGTGGCATTTCAAATAATAGAAACAAGTGAGGAAAACATAAGCAAACTGTTTGACAAACCTTTAAGTTAATTATGTTTGTCTTAAAGAGGACTTTTGCTTGTTTTCTAATGACTATAGTTGGCTGTTCCTTCATATGACCTAAGAAGATAGCTCCCACTATTCACTGCTTCAAGTGGGAAACTGTTGGGTCTCATGTACTTTGCAAACTTCAGGGGAATGGGTATGATTCTTACAAAGATGTGTGTCTACCTTGTCATCCATCAGGGCCTTTCATGCTCTGTACTCAGCTACAGTGTGACCTGCCAAATGCTGTTCATGTTTGTCAGTACAAATACCATGCGTTTGTGGTAGAAGTTGTAACCAGTTTCTGGATCTGTATGGTACTATCAAATATTTATTTTATAATTTTATAACTGTATGGCAGTGTTATGCCAAAAAAGTAAAAAGAGCAATGGTTGCTGTTGCTTACTGCTGTATTTTAAAATATTGTTTGTAAGATAATATATTTAGAGTTCATTTAGAACAATTATTTTTAATAAGTATTGCCAAATATATACCCTGTAAATTAATAAAAGTGCCCACATTTTAGCATTGTGATCATGTACATTATGATGACTTTGCATGATTAAAATATTTTTAAAGAGCTGGAAAAAAGTGGCTTGCTGTTTTCAAATGAATGACTAAGCAATTTTTTATGATCAGCCTATAAGATTAATACTTCCTTTTATCCTCTAAAATAAATATTTTATTATGAAGGGTAAACACTTATGTATGTATGCAGTTGTTTTCATTGTGAGATTTTTATAGAGTGGATCGTGTGTGCACATGCTTGAATGTATATTATACTTGACTGTCTTTATTTTTCCTGATACAAAGTCTTAAAGAGATATCTCCTTACAGATTAATGAATATGAGTAGATGGTGGAGATGAAGTTTGTCATGTAAGCCAGACAGCACTTGAAGGAAATCAAGTTTCTAGTTAAGAAAAATGCAGTTGTGAAATCAGAGAGGACATGGCTTGCTTTAGAAGTCACAAGACAAGGTGGACAAAAATGAGGAAAAGCAGTTTGAACTTGGTTTCATTGATCCATCTAGGCAGGAAAAGACAGGCTGAAAGAACTCAGAGCAGATTGTGCTAAGAGAATGAAGTCACGCACGTAATTGAGAAACTGACAGAGAAAAGACATGGCAGCCACAGTCATGCTGGAATGCAGTTGTAAAACCAGCCCTCTGGGTTCTCCCCCACAGATAGTCTGAAGCTGGTGTGAAATCTAGTGAAAATGGGTATTCCAGAATAGCAAGAAATGTGGGGCTGAGTCTGCATTTCTATAAGAACATAAACTTTAATAAGGGAGGGATTTTGGAGAAAGTATTCACAAAATTTTCTTTATTTTAAATCTCCAACGGACTTGAGGCAAACATGCTAGAGTTCCCAGGGTAGAAGGAAATCCCAGCATGGATAAAGTGACCACTAGCAGCGTGGTTCTCTTGGGTGATTTTGGGCTTTCAGAGTACTGAGTTGTCAGAGTAATACAGAGGATGAATAAGGATGACCTTGCTCTTGAGATTATTTCCATGTATATTAGGTCAACTGGAACATAATTTTAAAATAGGACACTAAAGAAAGAGATTAGAGCAGCAGCCAGGATTTGACTTAACTACTGTGGAACACTGGCTTCATTAAATTTACTACAATTTAATATTTTTCTATTTTGATAACACATGTTCAACATTACTAAGAAATATACAGGAACTTTGTTCTCACATGGTATTTAACATACATGATTGAACTGGCTGATCTAATCTCCCCTTAGCTTCAGAAAATTAAAAGGTGAGAGGAAGAACATGGGTTGTTTGACACCTTAAAATGAATGACTTAACAGAGGCAGGCAGACAGAAAAATAGTCCTGAAGGGGGAAGAGTAATGGCAAAAAGATTTCTTCATGGAAACAGAGCAGGCTTTGCAGTCATACTTGGGTACCTCTGACAACATTAGCACTTACAGTTGGCTGTGTGGCCTTGACCAAGCCATGTGTTGCAGTCTGGGTCGCATTGCTGGTAGAAATCATCCAACCAAGAACAGCTTCTGGGAAAAAGAGGTTTATTTGGCTTTCAGGCTCAAGGGGAACCTCCACGATGGCAGGGGAAAATGATGGCATGAGCAGAGGGTGGACATCACCCCCTGGCCAACATAAGGTGGACAACAGGAACAGGAGAGTGTGCCAAACACTGGCAAGGGGAAACTGGCTTTAATACCCATAAGCCAGCCCCCAACAATACACTCCCTCCAGGAGGCGTTAATCCCCAAATCTCCATCAGCTGGGAACCTAGCATTCAGAACACCTAAGTTTATGGGGGACACCTGAATCAAACCACCACACCATGTAAATCCTCAGTCTGGCTCTCTTTGGTAATGTGTGCTTTGTGACTTTCCTGGAAGGACTAGGAAGAGTGTGAAAGTCCAAGGACACATTCCAGGTACTCCTTCATAGTAGTAGCTGCTAATGTTTTAGAGAAAAGAAATTCAGATCCAGATCCATAAGCACAGCAGGAATCATAGAGCATTTATCTCAGTGGAAATCAATAATACCTAATTCATGTTAAGCAGGCTTATAAGGCAAAACAAACTCTGTGTTACATATAATTCTAATGCACCTCAGCTATCAGGCATAAAACTAATGGTTTTATACCAGATGTATTGATATTGATATTGCCACGACAGAAACTTCCTATACTAACTATAAAAGACAGCCCTCACTCTTTCTTCAGTGATGGCTTGGAGTGGTTCCTTCCGTACTGGGTAAAGAGCTGATGTGTGAGGTAGAGATGTGATAATTACATTGATTTTACCTTTTTTCACAACAATACCTTTGATTCCTACTGAAAGCAGGGAATTTTAATTTTTAACGTGCCCCATAAATACTTCCTATCTTAATTGGAGTTAATAGTTTAAAATGTATGTGCAATTAATTCTGTGAGCATGATGGCCTAAGAGCTATTTTTTTTTTATAATCAGAGGTAGAAAGATGAATAATCTTGTGGTAAATGAGTATTCATCTTTAAAATTCCAAATTATAGATGTCTCCATGTTTCACATTGAAATGGGGTCTCTAGATCATGAGTATTTTTCTTGTGCTGCCCTTTCCCTCTGTAAATGTCACACATACCTTATCAACAAGATAGGAAGTAATTTCTCAAATTCAACATTTTAATTTCCTCTGGAAAACAAACATGTAGATTCACTTCAAGCATTTACCCTAACTTTATCTTTTGACATCCAGAAACATGGAGGAAAATTATAGATTTTTATAGTTGGCAGAATGTTACAGAACTTTACAGATAATGCAGCTGAGGCAGTGAGAGGTGTCATAACTTCTGCACCCCAATGCTGCAGTTCATGAAAATTCTGAGTCTCTAGGCTCTCTTTGCTAATGTCTAGTTTGTGAGTTTCCTGGAGGGATTTAGACTAGTGCCTAAAGTGGAACCTAAGCATGGGGCATCTCAGCACAGTGGACATACCCTGAAGACCCTTTCAACTCAGTGTACACCCTTCTGTAATCAAAATGGATTTCAGAGCATCGGCCCACGCTATGGAATAACCTATAAACTATGGTAGTAATCCAAAGTACATGGAAGAGGCTTTCTCAGCACTTGGTGCAATGGTCACCCAGCTGGTACTTACACTGAGCAGGTTCAAACCTTTCCATTATGGAAACATTCTTACTGGGACTCTGAAAATGGTCCTGGAAGACAGCTGTCTCTGACAGACTGCTACACTACAGAGTGGCTCATTTCATTTCATCTTACATCTGGATGACATAGAGCCTGTGATACTGCTTCCACACTTATGTTTCTCCCAACCAAATACTAAACCAGGTTCAACCCTCACTCATACCTCATCACATGAGATTCTGTATTCAAGGTTTCAAGGTGTTATGGCCATAAACAACCTAACATCATTTTTGGTGTTTTGTTTGGTTTGGTTTTTTTGAGGTTGGGACTTGCTATAGTCTAGGCTGACCTGAAATTCACTATATAGTCTCGGGTGGCCTTGAACCCATGGTGATCCTCCTACTTCTGCCTCCTGAGTGCTAGGATTAAAGGTGTGAGCCACCATGCCTAGCAATTTGACATATCTTATATTAATCTAAGGGCATTGACTGATGCCCAAACTGGAAACTAGGTAGCTATTCTTTTTTAAAAGTTTTTAAAAACATTTTCATTTATTTATTTGTGAAAGACAGAGAAAGAGGTAGATAAACATTTAAGAGAGAGAGACTGGGTGCACCAGGACCTCTGCCATTGCAAACAAACTCCAGATTCATGTACCACTTTGTGCATTTGGCTTTACATGGGTACTAGCGAATTGAACCAGGGATATAAGGCTTTGCAGGCAAGTTCCTTAACCACTGAGCCATCTCCCCAGCCCCAGGCAGCTACTTTTGACTTTTTATCAGCATCAAAATATCTAATATAGAAAGTTCTCTTGATGTAACTCTTTCAACTTGTTTTCAGCCCACTCACTCATCTTTGCCATCACTCCATCCATAGTGATGTCTTTTTCATAAGACTCCAAATTCCTCCCTCTGCTTCTAAGGGAGAATGGAACCTTCACAAAATGCTATAGACTTTCCTTTATCTAATGTAAGCCTCATAATTGCTCAGTCATTATTCCATGACTTATTTCACTTTTTGCTTATGTTTATCGCACTATGTGCATGTGTGTATGTGTGTGGGTTCACAAGTGTGCATGCATGTGCATTTCTGTGCATGTGTGTGAACTCCAAGGCAATCTCTTACTTGAAACTAGAGCTCACTGATTCAGCCAGTATAGCAAGTCAGCTTGTCCCTGTCTCTGCCTCCTGAGTATTGGTATTATAAATAAGCTACCATGTTTACCTGGCATTTATATGGATGCTGGGGGATCCCAACTCAGGTCCTTACACTCACACGATTAATAATATTTTATTCATTGAGCCATTTCATCTCCTCAGCATCCATTGCAATTTAAATGTGTACTAATAATATCTTAAAACAAGATATATATGTGTATAGGCACCTATTTATGATCATTGACTAAAATAAGATGTCATCCTCAAGATAACTAGCCTTAAGATTGAATTATTTGTATGATAGCACAAATATTTATATTGAAATGTTTCCTGGTTTCTTGGGTCACATAGCAACTAGAGTCATTACTTTGTTTTAAGCTGATTTAACAGCAGTTTCATTTGAGGTTTAAAAAAGGAAAAGGGAATCCATAGACATGCTTTTTCTTCTGGGCTTAAATTTTTAAATAAAATGAAATAAATAAAAATCAAATTATGTAAATTGGCAAAGCATCTGATTCAGGTTCTTTCTGAGTTATATTCATAGAGATAGTGTGAGCATGAGATGGAAGTCTGTAAGAAACCATTTAGAACATTTAACAGGATAAAGGCCAATTCCTTTAGCAGTTCACAGCAAAGATGATTTCCCTTCTCTGTTTTTTCTTAAAATAATATTTAATTAATTTATTGGTATGCAAACTGAGAGAGATAGAAGAGAGGCAGATAGAGAAAATGGGCACACCAGGGCCTCCAGCTGTAAATGAACTCCAGATGCATGCTCCTCTTTGTGCATCTGGCCCTATGTGGGTACTAGGGAAATCAAACTCTAGTCCTTAGGCTCTGCAGGCAAGCACCTTCACTGCTGAGCCATTTTTTTAACCCTAATTTCCACTCTGTGTTTTTACTCGCTCCAAATTCTGATTTAAGGTAAAGGCAATGAGTGAAGAAATTACTTTCTCTCATAATGTTTAATTTTCAGATTGCATTGCTTTTTTTGGTTTGATTCTTTCTTCTTTCTTTCTTCCCCCCCCTCTTTCTCTCTCTCTACCTTCCTCCCTCCTCCCTCCCTCCTTCCTTCCTTCCTTTCCTCTCTCTCTTTCTTTCTTTATCTCTCTCTCTCTCTCTCTTTGTTTCTTTCTTGTGCTCTTCCTCTTTCTCTTTCTTTCTTTCTTTCTTTCTTTCTTTCTTTCTTTCTTTCTTTCTTTCTTTCTTTCTTTCTTTCTCTGCTATCTAACCAAAGAGACACAATAAAAACAAACAAACAACAACAACAACAAAATAAACAGGTTAAGGTTTCTTCAGGTGGTAAGTCTGTAGAAGTTCAGTGGATGGAAGTGCTCAAATCCCTCAATATGCCCTGAGCAGCTCTAGGAGCAAGCCCTGGGTAAAGCTTAAGTGTTTTATACACTCAGAAGATACCTGAGCTGAACTTGACTTTGTTCAAAGGGTGGCTCCTGGCTTTGTTTGTCCTTCTTTTGCATATAATAAAATCGTGATAAAGGTATGACAAGGTCACAGATCCATTCACACTAAACTTGGATATGTTAAGAAATGATCCTCATATTGTATATATGTAATTACAATGATTGTAATGGGGAGGTAATATGATGGAGAATGGAATCTCAAATGGGAAAGTGTGGGGGTGGGGAGGGAGGGAATTACCATGGGATATATTTTATAATCATGGAAAATGTTAATAAAAATTAAAAAAAAAAGAAATGATCCTCATAGTTCTTAATGCTTCATCTGATCTTCATAAGCCCCATTCTGCTAATTGCTGGGGACTTCTTAGACTTGGCAAATGGGACTGTTGTTTTTGTTATTTATGCTTGTATTTCTCCTCCTGGTTTAATCATCCAGACTTTTCAAAATCCCAGTCAGGGCCAGTAAAACTGCCTCTTTGGAACAACCTTCTTTCTTTTCATATATTACTAGTCATCTGGGCTCCACTGTCTACTTTCTTTCCTTGCACAAGATGGTTCTGGGGAAATGGGAGTTAAGCAGGTCTCACTGGATATCCGTGGCCACAGAGAACAGCTAAAACCAGCTATGCAATGTCTTCTGGTTTCTCAATAGTCACAAAAGGGGAGTGAATGAGCTAAGCTGTTCCCTGGACAGTAACTGCTAAGCTCCAACTGGTTTTATCTGGCTACTCATGGTGGAGCAGAAAGCCTTCAGTCTTGAGGTTCCCACATCTTTTAGGTTCCAAACCCTTGTAGGTCATGGGCAGTGCAGGAAGCCACTGCAAGGTGGAGAGGCGCGTGACTGGGAAATATGTATCTATGTCTTTTATTTTTCCACATGACCTTGGGAAAGGGCAGTAACACTTGATGAGCTTTGACTTCTTTGCAATATGGAAATAATATCTTGGATGGACTTGAAGGTTATAGAATTACAATGTTTATTCCCAAGGCAGAGTAGATAATCCAATTACTGATGTTGCTAGGATTTATTTAGTATTTGTAGCTTATGAATGTTCCTTGAGGCCAAGAATCAAGAACAGTCAGGAAATCAGGAAGAAAAATACTTAGCCAGTTCTCTATATAATAATGTTTCAGATCTCACCATTTGACTTTTTTGTTTAGAGTTTATTTTCTAATTAAATGACAATTAGTCATTCTTTATCTAATGTGATTGCTATGAGATAGAGACCATAAACAGAAACATGTAAGTTAATATGTGATATTTATAATTTAATTACCATAGGATTCTTGGATATTCTCTTTTTTAAATTAAGGAAGCAAAATCCCATCAGGGGACTGGTAAGAGAAATAATACTATATTTGATGCTTCATAAAGTTGCTCCCCTCTTTTTTCTTCAATATTTTTGTGTGCAAAGCAAAAACATCAGTGAGGTAGTTAGATTTCCCAAAAGGGTTTTTAAGACAATTTTGTCCATCTAGGTAAAAACTCTGCTGATAAAACATTTCTATCTACTTTTAGTCGCTAGGCCTCCCACAAGCACTCTAATTGCACAAATGCTATTGCTGATTCAAACTGAAGCATGAGGGCTGGAGAGTTGGCTTAGCGGTTAAGCACTTGCCTGTGAAGCCTAAGGACCCCAGTTCGAGGCTTGGTTCCCCAGGTCCCACGTTAGCCAGATGCACAAGGGGGCGCACGCGTCTGGAGTTCATTTGCAGAGGCTGGAAGCCCTGGCGCGCCCATTCTCTCTCTCTCCCTCTATCTGTCTTTCTCTCTGTGCCTGTCACTCTCAAATAAATAAATAAATAATTAAAAGAAAAAAACTGAAGCATGAGAATTCCATTCAAAGAAATGTGTAGGCATAAGGAAAAGTTTTCATAGTGCCCATTAATGTGATAAATCTGATGGGTTTGAAGTGGTAAGTGTATGTAGATTTGTAGATTGGGTCATCCATGCAGCAGATGCTTTCAACCTTGAGGACCTAATCATCTTGTAAGGAGCTTCATTATTGGCACCAGAAGACTTGTTCACATTACTCACTGAACACTGGACTTCTTGGAAGTTGTGCATGACTGAAGTTTCACTTAGAATTTTCCCTCCTCTGGCAGGAAATTAACTTCTAATTGGATATGCTTCCAACTGTGGAGTATCTCTCCCCCATTATTACCACCCTTTCTCTAGTACCACCAGTTTGAAGAAATTATATCAAGACTTATTAACATGACTGTCAAATACTGGGTGTCATTACTTTCCATAATGGTCAACTTCTAAGACAGATATCTAAAATAATTAGGGATACATTAAGCAAAATATGTACAAGATCTCTATGCATTTTGACATGACAAAACATTCTTAGGAGAAATTTTAAAGAATAAATAAATTGAAGAAAAGGTTCTAAATTGGTGTATTGGAGAAACCAAGCACTTTTCGTGTGCCCCATGGGTCTAAAACCAAGTCTTGGGTGTAGCTGTAGAAAGTGGTTGATGGCAGGTAGAAGCATGGATAACAGTAAACAGAAACCAGGCAAAATCCAGAAACACTGAACTTTTGGATTTGTGGAGGAAATATTGGGCCCTAACACTAGGGACTAGGCAAAATATTTGTAAAGGAAGAGAATCCCCTGGAGCAGTGCTTTAAATAACAGAGAAAATGAAAGCTTCAGTGAGCCTTAGACTTGGAACCTGCATTCTTCACAGCTATAGATTAAGTCAGAAGTCAGCAATGTACACAGCGAGCAAATACTTGAGGACTCCTTGGCTTCCTGCTTCACTCACTGGTGCTGTGACAGGGAACCATCTTGAGAAGCCTCACAGTAAAATGTTTCTGCTGGTAGGTAAGGGACAGGAGCCTTGATTTCTGTATCTCCAAGTCACAAAGACCTCCCCTCTCCATAGTGAATGACCAGTTCAAAAGTCAGTAATGGGAGCCAAGTGTGATAGCTCAGTAGGTCAGAGTGTTCACTGCCAAACATGAGTACCCGAGTTCCATCCCAGACAGCCACATAAAAATCCAGGTATTACTGTACATACCCGTAGTCTTAGTACTGGGAGGCAAAGACAGGAGAATAGAAGGATGAATATGATCAAAGTACATTATTGCAGGTAAAAAAGTATCATAATGAAACCCATTGCATGGTACAATTAATACATGCTTATAAAACCAGGAAAAAGAAATAAAAATAAAGGATATCATATTCTTGGATGAGAAACTTTTTTAAAGACACCATTTCACTCTACACTGATCTATAGATCTATGCAAGTATGATCAAAGAACCAGAGGACAACTTTGTCAAGATGGAATTCATGATATTATGGGTGAGAAGGGCATGAAAACATTGTTTATCATCAGGAAAAAATTATTAACATAGCATTAGTTTATAACTGCTAGAATGGCTAAAATTGCAAAAGGCTGATTCATTAAATCTTAGGAAGGATGTAGAGCAGCTGAAACTCTCAGACATTTTGGGGGGAATGTGAAATACTCTACTTTGGAAGACAATTTTCCAGCTTCTAATCAAGTAAATATGTGCTTCCGTGTGACTGAGTATTAAGTCACATGGCAATGCAGGAAAGCCTACATCTAAAAGATGAAAACTCATGTCCCCTAAATATTAATGCTCATCACAGTTTCATTCAAAATTGCTCCAAACTGCAAACAATTCAAATTCCTATTTATAGATGAGCATCAAAACAAGTGATGGAACATTCATACAACTTGTAAAAATAATACAGCACTCATCTGCAATAGCACTGATGATTATTAAAAAAAAAAATTCTAACCAGAGGAGCCAGACACAAAAAAAGAATCATTGAACTAGTGTGAACTAGTTGTAGTGTAGGCAAACCCAACCTATAGTTACAGAAAACTGAGCAAGATCTTGGGAAAGGGATGGAGAATGGGATCACTGCAAAGAGACATGAGGGAACTGGGGTAGGGCTGGACTGTGTCTGAGAGAGGCTGACCGAAGTATCTAATAGTTTTATTATAGGGATTTTACAGTGTACATGTTGTCAAAGACATCAAGTTCACTTTAAAAATGTATATTTTATTGGATGTAAAATGTGGTTTGATAAAATAGAAAGGAAGTAGACTCCCCAGTTAAACCTTTTATTAATGATCTGACTTCTTTTCTCTTGCCTAGTTCCTTAGACCTGTTTTTTTTTTAATATTTTATTTATTTATTTATTTATTTATTTATTTATTTATTTATTTATTTATTTGAGAGCAACAGACAGAGAGAGAAAGAGAGAGAGAGAGTGGGCATGCCAGGGTCTCCAGCCACTGCAAATGAACGCCACACATGTGCCCACCCTTGTGCATCTGGCTAACGTGGGTCCAGTCTAGAAGGTTCATCAAACTTAAGCTCTATATCAAGGACCTAGAGAAGATAGTTCTCTCTCTCACTCTGTGGGTGTAGTATATATGATGTGCATTGATATGCATCTTATGGTGGGTATGTGGTGTATGCATTTATGTATGAATGTAGATGTTCATGCCCTATGTGCCCATGTGTAGAGGCCATAGAAGATCATTAGGTGGCCTTCTCTGTCACTCATGTTCACTGCATTTCCTTGGGGTGTCTCCCACCAAACCCAGAGCTCTACTTTTCAGTCAGACTGGCTGACCTGTGAGCCCCACCCGTTCTCCAGTCCCACAGGACTGGAGATATGTGTAGCTATGTCCAGCTTACATGGGTGCTAAGGATTGACTTCAGGGCAAACCAGGCCTTCCCAGGCCCTCCTGCTTGTGCCATTACCCTCCTGAATCATCTCCGTAGTCCTTAATTACTTTGTTATGCCTTTGTCCTCTTGATCAAAGGAAATCGATCCTATATACTCTCTGGGGTTTTGATTTTGTCATCTGTCTTAGCTTCAAAAGTGGTTATAAGTTCTTACAAACATCAAATTCAGCAGTAAGTACATTTATATTCAGTTATTTATTTTCTTCATATCAATTTAAATTAATTTATCCTCTTAGTCTTAAGTGCTGTATTTTCTGCTTCATCCTCTAAAGTAATCAACTGAACCATGTTCAGCAGGAGTATATTTTGAACCTGTTCCTTACTTATAACTTTTCTTCCAAATTTATCTTAAGTAGCTTCCCTACCCCCAATCCATTTGCCAAGAATTATCCTTTTAAAGACTTTTCTAGATTAAATCTCCCATATTCTTAGAAAGTTTTAGTTATTTTGCTTATTAAGAAGGCATTAGATTTGATAGTTTCCCTGTTTGGCTCCACACTGCTTACTGACCTCCTCTTGTCCTCCTAGGAATAACACATGTTCTGGCTGAATCGGACTTCCAGTCATTCTCAGAAGGTCTCCTTTCTTACCCCTATCTGTTTCCACAGTTGTGTTCCAGATCTCACCTTCTAAACTAGTCTATAGGTGCCTTTTCCTCCATCCGTTAGCACAGATGGGATTGCATCTGCCTACACACTCCTGTGTTAAATTGTAACTCTTTGAGGGACTGGGGCTTAGTCTCTGACACCTTTGTTTCTTTCAGAGCACACCTGGCTACAGAAGGGAAGATGCCCAATGTTAAGTGTGTGGAATGAAGTGAGCTCATGTGGTTGAGAAGTGCCAGGGAGGATCAGAAGCTCTGACTCCTCATTCCTCACTCTATTGCACTTTATAACTCAGGTATTAGGGAAATCTTCCATAGGACTATGAATCGCCTTCAGGGGAAGGATGAGAAGTGCACATTGCCTTAAGCTTTTCTGAAAGAATCAAAGAAGGCAGTAAAGCTTGCTGTAAGAAATTAAACTAGTAGAAAGATCTGCTTAGCTGCCTCTGAAACTTCAAATCTTATATAATAGCATAGCAAATGGACTGTAAAGTCCCCTTTCAAAATTGTGACTACATTAGGTCTTTTACTATATATACTTTTCCCTTTTATGGATGAAACCTTGCTGGATGCTTCAGATTGTGTTTTGTATGTGATCAATACTTTGTAATGGGATCTCAAACTTGTTATGCGATCAGGTTGCTTGTGTCATTGCATGGTCTAATAAAAACACAATCTCACTTTGTGCTGGTTTGACATTCACTATAGCTCCTCTGCTTGCCCTTTCCTAGCACCAAATTATACCCTGAAGTTCCTTCTGACAGACAAAACTGGAGAGTATATTTGTCTTGGTTGTAGCAACAGTCCTCTTTTTTTCTTTTGGTTTCTCAAGGTGGGGTCTTACTCTGGTCCAGGCTGACCTGGAATTAACTATGTAGTCTCAGGGTGGTCTCTAACTCACAGCAATCCTCCTACCTCTGCCTCCCTGCCTCCCGAGAGCTGGGATTAAAGACATGTGCAACCACGTCCAGCTAATTTCTTTTTCTTTTCTTTTCTTCTATTTATTTGAGAGAGAAAGAGGCAGATACAGAGAAGAGGAGAATGGGTGCTTCATGGCCTTCAGCCACTACAAACGAACTCCAGGCACATGCACCATCTTGTGCTTATGTGGCTTATGTGGGTCTTGGGGAATTGAATCTGGGTTCTTTGACTTTGCAGGCAAGTGCCTTAATCACTAAGCCATCCCTCCAGCCCAACAATTCATTTCTTAAAGGCTTTAATTTTTTATTTTACTGGATTTTATTTGAAAGAGAGACAAAAAGAGGCAGAGAGAGAGAAAGAGAGAGAGAGACAGAGAGAGAGAGAGAGAGAATGGGTACCCCAGGGCCTTCTGCCATATAAACAAACTGCAGATGCATGCACCACTTTATGCATCTGGCTTACCTGTGTTCTGGGGAATTGCACCTGGGTCCTTTAGCTTTGCAAGCAAATGCCTTAACTGTCAAGCCATCTCTCCAGCCCCTCTTATAGGCTTTCAAAAGTCCATGACCATTTGCCTATGATATGGTCCAAGTTGTAGCACATGAAAAAAATGAATGCACCATGCAGCAGAGATGTCATCTGTAAACAAGATCCATTCTCTTTTTGTTTCACTGTTATGAAGCAGGACTCCTGGTTGTTCTACCAGGAAGCATTTTTCCAGCCTCTTTGCCGGAACAGGAGGTCCTATGATTCTGATCTTGCAGCAGAGTGTGAGAGAGGTGGTGCAGTGCCCCTTGGCTTGGGCCTTGTGCTACTGTGTGCTCTTCTCCATGGACAAGTGGGAGCTTCTGTATGCCCACGGGCCAGTCTCCTCTCCTCAGCGAGGCCAGTGCTCCAGAGCAGGGGCAGGAGGACTTTTCCTGTGAAGATCCAAACAGTAAATCTCTTCAGCTTATGACCACTCATCCCTCCCTGTGGTGTGATAAGAGCTGAGGATGCCACATGTATAAAAGGGCATGGTTGAATTTTAATAAAATATATCTATAAAAACAGGTGGCAGGTGGGATTGGGCTAAAGGACCTGTAATTTTCTATTCTCTGCTCTAGGGTGAAGAAATTACTGAAGGAAACTGGTTGTCTAAATGACTGTGTGATACAGAGCTACACACAGAACAAACCCTTTGCTTCAAGATTGCTCATGAGGGAAAGAAGGAGAAACAAAGGGGGTCTCATTTTATTTTTATTTTTATTTAGGTTACTTTATTGTTTGGGGGATGCTTTTGGAAGTTTGATGTTTCTCCTAGCGAGTGCACATAAGCAGGCATAGTTAGCCCTCTTGAGTTCAGCTTTTTTTGAAAATAGAAGCATCAGACCTCAGTCATTTGAGATGGACACTTCACTGAATCTTCCTTCTTGATCCTGACACAATTATCCCTGGCTTTTCTTGACATATCCTTGAGCTATCTGTTATGCCAGAGTAGCAACTAGACACAAAATGAGAGGTGGGTAAAATTTTGGGTGGGCAGATGATTTTATGCCTCCTCTACCCAACAGTATTTCCCCACTTACTTAACTGTCTCTTACATGTCCTGGTGTCCTTCCCCCAGAGTGAGCCCTTCCCCCAGAGCAGACAGCTCCTCTCAGAGGGAGACTTTATGTAAGGAATCTCTGTGTTAAAAGAGCCCCTTCCTTTCCTCCACATGGCTGCTGGAGCTGCTTGCTGCCTTCAGCCTGGATTGAAGACCAGCGCAGACTGAAGACCAGCACCAACTGAAGATCCAGGTGGATCGAAACCCAGTGGCTCCTCAGGAAGCCTCCAGGCCTTCAGTGCCAGATTAGGACTGCTGAGGAATCTGGCCGCATGGATTGAGCAGCTATAAGATTCCTTGATTCTTGGGCCTGCAACTGCTATTGGACTACCGTAAACTAATCCAATAAATTCCCTTTTTAATATAATTCATTCTAGCAGTTCTGTTTCTCCAGAGAACCCTGATTAATACACTTAGCTACAAATTAAAGTGACAGTTCATAAAGCTTAATATGTCCTCCCAGTTTCTGTTATGTTTTATTTTCTAAGCATTAATTATGAGACCAACATGCTACCTACTGTCCTAACATGGCACCTCCAACCATTAATTATATGAACTTTAATGGTTTGGACAATAATTTGAATATTTCAGAAGACTAGTTAATACTACAGCAATAGTATTTAATTTGAAAAGTTATGCATGCAACAATTCTCCAATAACACAATCATGACTACTTCTTCTGGTATATTTTGTACCCAGTGGGGGTTTATATTTGGGCAAAAGTTAAGGAAATTTTTTAAAATTCAAAATGGGATCAAAAAACTGTTAGGTGAGAGTCAGCTCATTCATTTTTTTCTTTCTCAAAATGGGGTGTTGTGATAGAAGCAATGTTTCAGATTTGTTTTAAAGCATAAAAAGAATTTGGAGGCATGGGGAATAAGAGAAAATGTTCTATGGGAAAAGAAAAACATTGGAGCCATTGACATGTACATGCATAATAATAAGGGTTGGCTGTGGGTCTTAAGGAATATAGTAAAAATTTGTGCTCCAATTTCCTTGCTTACAATTTGGGGATATTTGTCTTTTCTCATTCTGGAAAATGGGACATATTAAGATAATGCATTTTCAAATGTTTTGAATTCTTTAAAGGAAAAGGCACTAACTAGCTTAACTAGCATATCAATTTTTGTTATTTGTATTCGTTACCTTCTGACAGCTGGGACAAAATAGTTGGGCAGAAATCTGTTGGAGGGACAGAGGGTTGAATTTTGCTTATAGTTCCAGGTTATGTACATCATAATGGGAAAGGGAGGGCAGCACGAGCTTGTGACAGCATATTCAGTCCACAGTGAGAAAGCAGAAAGCAATGAATGTTGGTGTCCAGCCTGTTCTCTCCTTTTTTTTTTATAGCTTAGGACCTCAGCTCATGCAATGGTGCTGCCTACAATTAAGGTGGGTCTTCTCAGATCAATTAAACAAATGAAGATAATCCCTCACAGGTGATTCTAGATTATAGTCAAGTTCGCAATCAGTATAAACCATCTTATCATTCTTAAAATGTGATTTTGTTACAATAAGACAATTCTTTTAGTCCTTTCCTTGAAGAGTTCATAGGAAGAAGGGTATTACATGTTTTAAATTAATATCTATTTTATTATCTGGACTTCTCTTCACAAAAAAACTATTGTAATAATCAGACTTATTTTAGGTTGAGTGAGAATGCCACTAATTTATATATTTTTTTCTTTTGTGGTTTTGGATATTTCTGATTGTAGTGTTCTGTCATGTTTATTTCTCTCAATAAATTATAAAATTAGTTTTCAATTTCAACTATTGTGAGTTTTGTTATCTCAAATCAGGTTACCTAATACCTCTTTCTTCTGTCACTAAAATTAATCACTACTGAATATAAGTTAACAATTTAAGCATTTCCATTGCAGACACTTGACTATAGCTCAGAGGATCTGTTAATGAACTGGTACTAGCATGTAAACACTGCTGCTTCCTCCTTGACAAGCAGGGGAACAAAACTAAACCATTTCACAGGAAATTTGCTTAAGTATCCACATGGAAATGTCAGACCTATGCTGTCAGACCTATACTAATAATGTTGCATGCTTCAGATTTTATATGGTGAGTATTTTAACTTCTTGTTAGGTCTCATGTTGATTAAATTGTGCAGAATTACGTACAAAGTTAAGATTGTATTCTAATGTTCACCTGCACTAAATCAAAATCTATTTATATGGACTTATTCAGGAACAATTTTGTTGTCATTTTGAGGTTGTATTTTATACTCTCACTGAGCAAAACCCAGTTTATTTTTTATGAGGAAGTAAAATTGAAGTGTGACAGATGTAGCAAATAAACTTGTGTGCAAGAAACATCTTAGTTCTTATTGCCTATAAAACAAATGAAACACTCTGATTCTTCCTCAGAAGAATGCCAGCAACTCACCTGTATTGGTTCTGCAGTCACCAAATCACTACCATCAGTATTTGGGTGAGGCATCAGAAGAAAAGGTCTTTCCTTGCTAACCATCATGGTCCCAACTGACAAATACAGCTAAACTTCAAAGTTGGTGGTTCTTCAGAGTTTCATGGCTCTCTGATCCATAGGAAGTAGAGGTATGGGCTTGTTGCTAAGGCTGAGTATTCCAACACTTCAGATCTCTTTACTGCACCAGAAAACCATGTCTTTGAGGTTGTGCTACATTTTTACAGGAACATACTGTAAATTTCCTCTGCACAAAGGGCTAAACTGAGGGGCTGAGGACACTTTGAGCCAGTCTGCATCCTTCCCCCCAGGCCCTGTGCTCTGGCATGGGGAGGACTGATTAATCTCCTGAACAAAAAATTATGTAGTCAAGCCATATGTGCTAGAGGGGGCATCCTAAGAGATTAATTGCATTTAGCCTCCTTGAGGCATTGTCATAGAACACAGCAGAAATTTTGCCTTGTAGAGCCCTCAGATCTCTTGTCTACTTCCCGTGATGTGAGAAGGGAATCTCTCTCTACTCTTAGCATGGCTGATTCTCAAGGCATTGCTCTCTTCTTTTCCAAAACCTGCATCCAAGGGATCCTTCAAAGGAGAGCAAAGGGCTTTAGCTTCACGTTGTTTTACTCTGCCTGGCCAGGAAACCCATGAGCGGAATTTACAAGATAAGCTACCAGTTTGGACAAGGAGATAGATGAAAATTAAGAGTGTAGCAATACACTAATAAGTCAGAATCCTAACCACACAACCATCACAGGGAAGAATTCAGTCAAGGTGTTTAGGTTTAACCCTTCTTTCTACCCCTGTAGCCATACCATCACCTTGGACTTTAGGAGTGCAGTCCAGGATGAGGAAGGAGTGGGGGAGACAGCCCAGACGTGAAGGAGAGCACCAAGGAAGAGAGAGAAGGGAAGGAGCCCCATCATAAAAGGCAGAGGAAGCTAAGGGGTCCTGGGAAGATTCTGGAGTATGCAGGGATGTCAGAGAGCTATCTAGAAGGTATTGCTATGTATTGGGTGTTGGAATTCTCCCAGCCAAGGAGCTTTAAGGAAAACCTATGTGGCCAGGATGTGGATGTGTGAGATTTGTACTTTTCAGGCTGTGTGCAGAGGTCGTCTTCCAGGTGTGTCAGTGTCGTCACCAGGGGTTGTGTACCCCAAATGGAGAAACTAGGTTTAATGACTCTGATTTAGAAGTAGGTCAGAGAGATAAGCTGGTACACATTTAATGAGAATATTTTTATTGAAAATGCCAAATACTGTTTAATATTTGGAGGAACTTAAATTCTCCTTCTCTGACAGTGTCAACTCATTTAGTAAAACTACTTGGCAGTAGCTGCTGTAGAAGAACATATGTGTGCCCTGTGGTTCAGCAGTAACTCTTGGGTGGGTGCTCAACTAGAGTGTGTGTGTGTGTGTACAAAGGGCATAGATTATTCATTATAATTTCTAATGTCCCACCAATCACAGAATTCATAAGCAAATTATTGTGTATTCAAGAATGGACTTCTATACAGTAGCAATCCTGAACCACTTATATTATACAAGGCAACAGAGCTGATTCCCACAAGGCTAAGTGAAAAAGTCACAGTATATGCCTTGGGGACCTGAATGTATAGAGTACAGACACAAGAAGACATGCTGTGGGGCTACTGCTTTCCCCTTGTGCAGGAGTTGGTGACAAGAAGCAAAGGGGGACTTTTGGAATTCCAATAAAGTGTTATTTCTTTATCTGGATGATGTTTATCTGGAGTGTTTGCTTTGTGCCTGGCACTTCAGAAAACAGAACTGACAGAGTAGAGGAGAGAAGAAGAAGGTACAAATTACTAGATCTGGGGGTCTAGGAAGAGGCCTTAGCATCTTGATATTCTAAAGCATTGCAAATCCTGGATAGATTTTTTTTTCCAGTGGGATGACCCTAGTGAAGGGATCTTTAGATTACTTTTCCACCAATTCCCAGTCTTTGAAGTAGGTAGTATTATATCTTAAAAGATAGAAAACTGAGGCTGGGGAGGTAGCTTAAGGCATAAGCTTGATGGCCCAGTATACATTTAAAGCTGAATGTAACAGCTCATGTCTGTAATTTCAGTGTCCCTACAGTAGGATGAGAAGCAGAGACAGGAGAATCTCCAGAAGATTGTGGTCAAAAATAGATTCTGGGGCTGGAGAGATGGCTTAGCGGTGAAGCACTTGCCTGTGAAGCCTAAGGACCCCGGTTTGAGGCTCGGTTCCCCAGGTCCCATGTTAGCCAGATGCACAAGGGGGCACACACATCTGGAGTTGGTTTGCAGAGGCTGAAAGCCCTGGCGCGCCCATTCTCTCTCTCTCCCTCTATCTGTCTTTCTCTCTGTGTCTTTCACTCTCAAATAATTAAAAAAAAAAAAAAAAAAGATTTTGGGGCTGGAGAGATGGCTTAGCAGTTAAGGTGCTTATCTATGAAGCCTAAGGACCCAGGGTTGATTCCTCAGGACTCAAATAAGCCAGATGCACAAGGTAGTGCATGTGTCTGGAGTTCATTTGCAATGGCTGAAAGCCCTGGTGTGCCCATTCTCTCTCTCTCTCTCTCTCCTTCTGTCTCTCTCTATCTCATAGATAAATCAATTAAATATCTTTTCTTTTTTCAAAAAGAGACTCTGCCTGAAACAGGTGAAAGTTAAGGATTGATGCCCAAAGTTTTCCTTTTACCTTCACACATACACTATGGCATGCACACGCCTGAACTCAGAAAACTTTCTTTCTTTCTTTCTTTCTTTCTTTCTTTCTTTCTTTCTTTCTTTCTTTCTTTCTTTCTTTTGTTCTTTCTCTTTCTCTCTCTCTCTCTCTCTCTCTCTCTCTCTCTCTCTCTCTCTCTCTCACACACACACACACACACACACACACACAAAGATTTTTGTTTTATTTATTTTTATTTATTTATTTCAGAGCGACAGACACAGAAAGACAGATAGAGGGAGAGAGAGAGAATGGGCGCGCCAGGGCCTCCAGCCACTGCAAACGAACTCCAGACGCGTGCGCCCCCTTGTGCATCTGGCTAACATGGGACCTGGGGAACCAAGCCTGGAACCGGGGTCCTTAGGCTTCACAGGCAAGCGCTCAACTGCTACGCCATCTCTCCAGCCCCAAAGATTTTTAAAAAGAGAGAAAAACAAAGTCACAGAAAGGTAAAGTCAGTTAACACAATACCACATAGCTAATAAAGGACCTAGTTTGAGTTTGACCCCAGATGGACTAACTCCAAATATTACAGCATTAGCAGTTAACCTATGCTATTTCAGTAGTTGTAATTGCTTCGATTTTTGTCACCAAGTCTAAACAGGAAAGAGCACATGGGGCAATCCTCAGTGCAGAAGCAGAAGGTCTGGAAGTTAGAGATTAATCAAGACAGCAAATCATGTCTCCATGGAGGAGTTATGGAAATGTGTACTAAATGTTTTGCCAGAATGTTTCACATGCTATTCAAGTTTATTCAGAAGTCTAAAGTATTTCAATAAACCTAGAAAAAGCTTCATCCTGCTTCACTTGATTCATAAAAGTATTAAGAAAACATTGTATCTTATTTGAAATGTTTTAATCCAGTACACTGAGACAATATGCTTGTTTGCCATAAAAATTACCATTCTCTATATTTTGTGTTGGTGTTTTATTTTATTTATTTTTGGTTTTTCGAGATAGGGTTTCACTCTAATCCAGGCTGACCTGGAATTCACTATGTAGTCTCAGGCTGGCCTCAAACTCACAGTGATCTTCCTACCTCTGCCTCCAAAGTGCTGGGATTTAAGGTGTGCACCACCCTGCCTGGTCCATTGTCTTTATTTTTAGCCACATAAAAATAGTTTGTCTTGGGGCTGGAGGGATTGATTAGTGGTTAAGGCGATTGCCTGCAAAGCCAAAGGACCCAGGTTCTGTTGCCCAGGACCCATGTTAGCCAGATGCACAAGGGGGCACCCATATCTGGAGTTTTTTTTTACAGTGGCTAGAGGCCCTGGCATGACAATTCTCTCTCTTTCTCTCTCTCTCTCTTCCTCCCTCCCTCCCTTTTCTCTGTTAAATAAATAAATAAAAATAAAATATTTTAAAAAGTACTTTTTCTTGGGCTGGAGAAATTGCTTAGTGGTAAGGCATTTGATTGCAAAGCCAAAGGACCCAGGTTTAATTCCTCAGGACCCACATAATCCAGATGCACAAGAGGGCACATGCATCTGGAGTTTTTTTTTTTTTGTTTGTTTGTTTTTTTTTTTTTTTTGTTTTGTTTTTGTTTTTGTTTTTACAGCGGCTGGAAGCCCTGGTGCGCCCATTCTCTCCCTCCCTCCCTCTCTCTCTCTCACCCCCTGCCTATTTCTCTCTCTCTCTCAAATAAATAAAGAAAAAAATAGTTTTTCTTACAGTTTTTCAAACAACATTTCAATGTATTTCTTTAAGTGGAGTTTTATGTCCTTATTAAGTACCATGTTGAAGCAATCGAGTTCCACTGTAAACACAAAGCCAATTCAGTACCAGTTTCAAATACCTTCTTATCCATTTATTATCAGAAGTTACACATATTTAACACATAGTTTAACACTATAAAGCCCTTTCTTCTACCTTTGAATGTACTTCTTGTGTGTATGGTAACTGCTTTGTTAGGATCTGGATTATGGTGATGTTTGGGGCCCTGGGGAGCAGTGCTCACTAATCTAGGTGGCTGGTTGCAGGTGACATTGGAAAGGGTGTGGGAAATGGCTGGATGAAGATGGTATTGGAAGGTGTGTGGGAGGGAAGCTTAGTGTTGCCTGGTAAATGTTGAGCTTTCTTCCTGGGACTTGGCAAACCTTTTTCTGATCATTCAGGATCAGACTAGGGAGTTATTTCAATGCAGAATTAGAGGTTCTCTCAGAGCCTCATTATCTTTGAGACCCTGGCCAAAAGGATCTATCTGGTTCCTTGACCATGCATATTAAGGATGGGCCTCATGACAGCCTCATGTCCCTGTCTTCTCACATCCCTGACTCAGAATTTGGAGGAAAGGAATGCAGTCCTCTTTCAGAGGAAACTCTGATGAAAGGAAAACAGAAAACCACCATAAGGTATGGAACACGTGATAAGATCTAAAAGCACCTGAGAAGGTGAGTGTCATTTGCAGAATACTTAGCAAGAATCAAAATGTATGGTGCCTCAGAGCAGATAGACCCATACTCCTTAATAAGGCTCTCAATTACCTGGTTTTTAGTGCAACTTGCATGTGTGTCTCCCAGCAGGGGAATGCTGGATGCTTTAGGGAGTGGCCTCTGGTCGGCTTTGCTGGCCCAAGTACCTTGTTCTTCTTGTCATCATTTAAAGAAGGCTCTTTACCTCACAGTCAGTGTATCTCGTCTCTTTATACTCCATGTTTCCCAGTTCCTTTACTGCATGCATGTCCCCTGTGGCATGTTCCCTCCTTTGCATCTTCTCCTGGCAACTGTCTGTCCTGGCCAGCTGGCCTTCCATGTTGTCTGAACTTCACTATGTCTATACTCTATGCACGCCTAACTGTCCTGTGAAAGTTAGGGCATTTTAGAAACTAGGTCTCATTTTTAAATCCAGAGATGCCACTAAAGGACAAGTAGAAAAATGACTTTTCTGGACTGGAGAGATGGCTTAGTGATTAAGGCACTTGCCTGAAAAGCCAAAAGACCTAGGCTTGATTCCCCAGAACTCACATAAGCCAAATGTACAAGGTGACACATGCATCTGGAATTCATTTGCAGTGGCTGGAGGCCCTGGTGAACCTGTTTTTTTTTCTGTCTTTCTCTCTCCCTCTCTCTTTCTCTGTCTGTCTCTCTCCCTCTTCCTCTCTCCCTCAAATACATAAAAATAAAATATAAAAAATGAATTTTCCAAGAACTTCATGTCAGAGGACATGAAGATGTTTAAGGATTACATTTGCTGATTAAAGAAAAGGCAGCTTATTTTCCTGTTATGAAAACAGTTCCCTACATTAAGAAATGACAGAAGAAAATGATACCATGCAGAGCACATTAATTTATCCACTGAGTCCAAGGAGCGGAGTGGTGAACCATATAAACACTGTTTCTGCTTTCATGGATTTTAAATTTGAATGAGGCAAATAGGCAATAAAAACTTAAATAAGCAAGAGAGTTACAAATAGTACTTCACTATTTCAGAAAATAATGCAGTATTAAACAACAAAGAATGACGGCATGGGGTGTTTTAAAGCTGCCTGAAAATGCAACATTTATAACAAAATCAGAATGAAGAGAATGAGAAGAGTCTTGAAAGGACCTGAAGGGAGAACACTCCAGAAGTAAGGAAAGGCATGATGATCTTAAGGCAAGAATGGTCCGGATTTACTTGAAAAACAGAATTAGGAAAGTGTATGTGCTATAGTTAGTGACATGATCTGGGGCTAAGGATTAGAGGGAGAAACAGTTAAGGTAACCAAAGCGAGGTCATTAGAGCACATCAGTCATGGTTATAAACACCATCCTTATACCTACATGAACTATGACAGCTTCAGCAGGGAGTGGCATGATGGAATTCACGCTGTAAAACAACTCTTTGCTGTGGTGTGGATAATAGATTATATGGAGAGTAGGATGGAACAATTAGATGGTAGTCCTGTACTTTAGGCTGCTGCTGCTGGCTTTATTGTAAGTAGTGGGAATAGAAAAGAAAAAAAATTGGGCTGGAGATATGGCTTAGTGGTAAAGCGCTTGCCTGTGAAGCCTAAAGACCCCGGTTCGAGGCTCGGTTCCCCAGGTCCCACATTAGCCAGATGCACAAGGGGTGTACGCGTCTGGAGTTCGTTTGCAGAGGCTGGAAGCCCTGGTGTGCCCATTCTCTCTCTCTCCCTCTACCTGTCTTTCTCTCTGTGTCTGTCGCTCTGAAAGAAAGAAAGAAAGAAAGAAAGAAAGAAAGAAAGAAAGAAAGAAAGAAAGAAAGAAAGAAAGAGAGAGAGAAAGAAAGAAAGAAAAGAAAAAAATTGATGTAGGATACATTTTAGAGACAGAGAGAATTAACAGGAAATGTGATGGGTTAGATGTCACAGCTGAAGGTAGAATAAAGAAAGACTATCCCATCCCAGTACTTAATGGTAATATTTTACTTGTGTGTTGACAATTTTTTTTTTTTTTGAAGTCAAATCTTACTCCGGCACAGGCTGATCTGGAACTTGGCCTGTAGTCCTAGGCTGGCCTTGAACACACAGCAATCCTCCTCCTTCTGCCTCTAAAGTATTGGGATTAAAGGTTTGCGCCACCATGACTGGCTATATTGACAATTTTTATACATGTATATAATGTATTTTATCATAATCCCATAAGAAATGGCAATGTTGATTAAACTTAGAAAAACTTTATTTATTCCTCACAATGGTCCTTTAAGTGGGTTCTTAAGGTTTGAATGTAAAATGTCCCCTCCGGATTCATGTGTGTGAGTTCTTATTCTCCAGGTGGCATTGTTTGGTAAGGTTGTGGAACCTTTACAAGATGTAGACTTGCTGGAGGAAGTGTGTCACTGGGGGTGGGCCTTGAGGTATTTAGCTAGGCCCCAGTGGGCAGTTAAGTCCCTACTCCCTCCCTGCTGATGTGATACCAGCTTTCTGTTCCAGCCATGATGGGCTCTATCCTCTGGAAATATAATACAAAATAAACTTTTTTCTTTCTGTAAGCTACTTCTGGTCGTATATTTTGTCCCAGAAATGAAAAAGTAACTGATATAGTTCTATTCTTTCATCTATGTATGTTATCACTATGTCTACCTTATCCAGCATACTGTTGCATAGCTGTGACCAAAATATCTGAGTGGCATACAGCAGCAGTCATTTATTTTGGTTCATGGTTTCAGAGGGTTTAGTCTATGATGGTGTGGCCCTATGAAGTTGGGCAGAACATCATGTTAGCAGGAGCATGTGGTGTAGGAGGCCCTTAACCCTATGGTGGGGAGGAAGGAAAGAACATATAACAGGAAGGGACTAGGAACATTATATCCCAAGGATACTCACCCTGTGACCTGTTTCTACTAGCTAGGCTCCTAACATTTCTAAAACCTGAAATGTGCCACCAAGCACAAACTTATGACTCTGTGGGGAACAGTTCATATTCAAACCATAATGCATCTGTGTTTATCTATACATTTAACTCATATTGCTAGTTCTACATTATTCATATAGCTATCATAACACAAAGGATAAAATTATTTTAATATTTATTTATTTGACAGAGAGAGAAAAAGGGGGAGGGGGAAATGGGCATTCCAGGGCCTCCAGCTGCAGCAAGCAAAGCCCAGATGCTTGAGCCATCTGCTTTATATGGGTCCTGGGGAATTGAACCTGAGTCCTTTGGCTTTGAAGCCATGTGCCTTAACCACTAAATCATCTCTCCAGCCCAGAGAAGAAAATTAAACCTTAGGACTATATGGCAACTTGGTTAAAGTCACACAATTAAAATGCAAGGAGAAAGGATGTGTAGTTCTGCCTTGATCCAGGGTCTATACCTTAAACATCAACCTAAGATCATGTTTTGTTTACTAGCCAACAAATAACATTGTGAGAATCTTTTACATGTGCATGTTTGGTGTGTATGTATGTGTGTATGAGTGTTCATATGTGTGTGGATATACATGTGTATGGGTATACATGCACATATATGTCTATATATGTAGAGACTATGAATTAACATCAAGTATCTCCCTCTTTTGCTCACCACCTAGGTCTCTCACAGTATGCAAGGCTCATTAATTTGGCTCAGCTACCTAACCAGAAAGTTCTATTTGCCTGTCTCTGCCTCTTGAAAACTGGGATTACTGGTTGCTCTACTCATCTAAGCATTTACATGGATGTTGTGGATGTGACCTTAGATTCTCTCTCCTTGCAAAAGTATAACCTTATAGTGGTAGGCTGTCTTCCAGCTCAGGTGAACCAGAGTGACAGCTGGTTGGTTAGGGTTAGGGATTATCTCAGGAAGAGGTTATCCCTGACACCAAGTTCTGGGGGCTAAACTTGACCAACCACAATGTTTAAATCCTATGAAAGACCTCCCTCTCAAGAGGGGTCCTGGTTGTTTGTGGTAAAACAGGTGTAGGGAACTACGTAAGAGATAAGAAGTCAGATCATCTTTGATTTCTAGCAAGTGCAAACTTGCCTGCACTTTTTACCTTCAGGGGTCTAGTCACTCTAACTGTACCTGCTTTCCATTCCTCCCTCTCATAAGAAAACACTAACATCTGTTAGAGGACAAGGGGCAATGACATCAGATCATAAACTATTTCCTGCTGAATGAAGCACGAAGTTGTGGCAGTTAGAGAGTCTCTCCTAGAGAGGGGAACTACTCTATGGTTTAAGGGTTATGAAAACTGGCTTTAAGGTTCTCAATGAAGTAAATTAGGTTCCTCTACTTGTCAAGGTTTTAAGTATTGGAGAAATGGATTCTTGAGATAAAGGATCACATATAAGTGTTTAATTTCCAAGGATGAGATACTCATACCTAAAGACATTGTGACTTTAAAGATAGCTTGTTTTATTCATGCTAATTCTATCAAGTAGTCATCTCTAGGCTTAATCACTTAGGTTTAAGTTATTTCATTTCAGTCACCCTAACCTTTATCCTCCCATTAAGTAAAATATGTTGGGATAGCTTACCTAAGCTTTATCAATTTTAAGTCATGTGTAAGACATAAAATTGTTTTATATTAAAAAAATCCTGTTGTACATAAAATCAATTGATATCAAAATTAAGCTAAAATTACTGGTGTTAAATGGTGTTTTTCTTTCAAAACAGATTTGTCAAGGGTTGTATCAAAGCTTAGCTGTTTTGTCACACCACTGACCAGATTCTGCTCTACTATATGTAAAGTAACTGTCTCATTTCTGGCATCTCAAGTCCAGTGTTTATAACAAAATTAACTCTTAAGACATTCCCTGCTTTAGGGTACAGCTCCATGCAGAAACAATGGTCCTCATCTGAGAGAAATAATTTCAAGCTATGGTTCTATTTCCAGCATTCCCTGGGTAACTGATACCCATATGGGTATCTGGAATAATCAAAGATGTTTTCAAACATTGGTGCTAAAACTTTCTACTGTCTAAATTGTCCTTTTGCTGACAATTTCTAGGTTAAATGAATTGCTTTAGATTTGTATTGTTTTTGACTGGTAGCAGGTTCTGTCTGTATTTATAGCGATTAGGTAAATAAAGTATAAAATGTATCTATTTTATATGCTTCAGATATGGTCTGTGCTATCACAGGATAACTAAACTTAGAGGTTAAACAAAATAATTTAAAACATTGATGGCATTCTTTAACTGAACAGGTTTCAATAATCAAGTGCATCATATATATACACCCTTCACAGTTGGTATAACTTCCTTTCTCAGTGTACTAATAACCTATGTAGAATCCAAAGCCAACTGGAATCATCAGAGCATAAATAAGCCAATATTTTGGCCCCTGCTCCAAGGTCATGAGAGCACTGGAGATAATGATGGGACTTCTATACTTGGTCCCCTGGTAAGTCACCTGCCTTCTTGATCAAGGAGGGTATAGAGACCCAGAAACAAACAAAAAAAATTGGTATACAGTCTTGAGCAGGAGAGCCACAATTGAGGAGTAATCAGTCTTCCTGGCTTCCCAAAGAAGGGAAAAGTATCTTGTCCTGACAGATAGACACCACCAGTATCAGAAAAGCTATAGGGCTGCTCCTAGGTCCTTAAAGTCTCCTTTGGAGAGCCATTAGTGACCTCCAAAATTAATCCTTGATTAAATTTTGGCTACCTGCTTGATCTTAAACACTCAGAGAGAAATGTATAACCAAAGATAAAGGGATACCTCAAATATATGAATGGCCTATTAAGTAACACAACATGAGAGTTCCAAGAGGGGAAACAAACAAGGCCTTAAGACATGTTGTCCTCACCTCCAATAGTTTTCATTCCATAATAAAAAAACATAAATGTCAAAAGGGTTATTTTCAAGTCTAGAATATATATAGATGACTCTGACCAAGGGCTGCTTAGTTCAAAAGATGTCCTTATACCGGGAGCAATGGTGATTCTCTTCTCACTTGTGCTAGGACATCCTTAAATAAGTCCTAAGACCAAAAATATATTTGTACAGCTTTCAATGCTACCCAATGGCTCTATGGTACCAAGGAATTTTTAGATCTGAGTTTCACTGGAGAGGTGCAAATTGAGAGGAGCTAGGAGGAAGGGAAACCATGGGGAGCCTATTGGGAATCAAGACGACATGAAACATTACATCCCATTTGGTGGCAGCTGTTAGGGGTCAAGGCTAGTAATTCTGCAGGTCCACCAGGGACTTCTGACAGGTAATTGGGGGTGTGAATTCAGGTCCTCATGTTTGTGTGGTAATTACTTTACTGACTAAGCCACTTTCAAAGCTCTGTGAGGTAAATTGTATTACCCACAGTTTGGAGAGAGGAGAATTTAAATAAGCAATGGACTGAGATGTTTATGTAAGAAGTTGGGCCCAACCGCCTACACCTTAACCAGTGTACTTTGTTTTTGAAAGAGCTGAGGGAGAGCGCAGAAGGCTTATTAAAGTGATAAAATTCCACAGAAATATACCCTAGGCTGTCCTGAGAAGTAGGGCTGGGAATTGCTTGCCACCCAGATCCAGGACAACTGAGCAGTTGCAGGGGTTTGTGTTTCCAGGGCTTATCTGTTTCTTTGTATGACTGCTAAGCTTTTCCCAACCTGTGTGTTAGCCTGCCCTCTTCCCCTCACTGCTGACAATGACCCTCCTCCTTCACAGAGAATGCCTTCATTGACCTGGATCCACAACACTCTTGGATCATTATTCCCTTCTCAGGAAAGCATTGTTCTAAGCTGGCAGCTAGGATTCAAACAACAGAAAATAATTCGGATAGTTTATTAAAAATGAATTTATTACTAAAGGTAGATGTTTATGGGACCTTGGATTCAAATGAATGTCCCATGTGTGCACCAGCGCTGAAGTATTCTTTTTTTTCTGACTTTGCATAGAATGGCCTGAAATTCAAAGCCCTGACAAAGAAGACTGCATTGGCCAAGTGTTGGTAAGGTACTATTGTTAGGTATATTAGGCAGTTACAAGGAGATTTGTGAAAGGAACTTGGCATAAGCAATTCTAGAACTCCCTTTCCTGATAGGGTTGTGCAAGATAAGGTAGATAATTATGTAGGGTGATATTAGAATGCTGTAAGAAATTGGGGGAAATGAAGGTTGAGCAGACAAAATATAATAGCTGTTTCTCATGCCCTTTTCATCTTTCTGCTGACTATAGCACATGGCTCAACATTTCTTGGCTATTTTATGTTTGGCCTATTCTATAAGGCTGTGGCTAGTCATAATGCATTTCAAAGTAAAATATAAATGACTTTACAGTTATCTTGTATGTTGAATTATTTATGGCACAACATCCTTGTCTTTACACACTCTACATCTGATCATGGAAAATGACTGTATTATGACCTTTGTCAGACAAAACATTGGCATTCCATTTATTTAGTTACAAATATTTCTTCAATGTCAGTCTTTCATTTACTGTTGTGGCACGTACTAGGGAGATGAAGAAGGTGTGAATAATATGTAAGCATTGCTTTCACTTAGAACTGAGTATTACAGCTCACAATTGAAGATAAACATACATATATGAGGATGAGGAGATCATGGTTGATGATGTAACTTATGTTAATATGTGAAAAGTTAGGTGCAATATATGTAATTTAAATCCTGAAAGGATAATTTTGATTTGGGAAAGATACATTTATGATTGGCAGCTGGTTGGTCTACAATCATATGGATAATATAAATGGCAATGTTTGCTATTTATTTGTTCCAAAAGATAGGACAGAGATTGATTCAGTCATTAAATATTTTTCAATTGTGTCATACAAGGATTTTGACCCAAAGGTCATTATTCTTGGACATGGTCCTGCTATGTAGCCTCACAGAGAGAGGCTGCTGTTTTGCTCTTTGCAGATGCCACAGGCCTATCAGTCTACTGCTGTCTTTCCACTGCTAATGTCATGAAATGCCTTTGGCAGCATAAATAACTTTATTACTAAGCTGTAAAATAGAGCAAGTTATTAATATTGTATGACTTGCATTCTATTCAATTTTTTTTTCCTCTAATGGGAAGAGACCTTAGTATATTCTTGAAAATACATCCCTAAAACTGCTGAGTAGCATATATTGAATGAACTGAATTAGGAAACCTCATAGCTGCTGGAAATTTTGATTGCAGGCTTGTTGTAATAAGCTTAGGTCTACTTCTGAGGTCCTTGTTTTCGTTAGGAATTCAATTGATTAATGCAGCCTAACTTTCAACAGTAAATACAAGAAATCAGATTTTACTGTGAAGTATAAGCAGGCCAGCAATTGACAAAATGACACTCTCAGCATTATCGGGAGGCTCTGGGCTGCTTTTGTGGTGGGAAGTAATTGACACTGAGAGCTTTTGAAAATTGATGTGTATAGGAACAGGGCCAAGCCAGTGATTCTTTGTTTTATCCCAGGTATTTGAATAGGCATTCATTGGCATGTCCTAATGCCATGTTACAAAACTCAAGTTTAGGGAAGATATTAACCTCCTTTGCAATAAACAGAAGTTAAGCTAGAAAGGATAAAAACAAAATTCCTTCAAGATCACTATGCTTGCTCTTAAAGGAACAGAGGAAGAGAAGGCTTTATAAAAATAATAGACTCTTCTTCATCTCATATGAGTTCATTTCTCTTAGGCCATTTAATAAGTACATGTCCAAATTTCTCCCTTTTGCTGTTTGAAGATTGCAAATCCATCCTATCCATTATTATGAATTGACTTAAAAACATAATGCTCTATAAAACTCAAGGTATTCGGTCTGAATTGATTTAAAAACATAACACTATACAAAATTCAGGATATTGGGTCAGATCCTGAATTTTATCACCAGCTCACATGATTCTCAGCCACTACATTCCCTGTGACAGAAACACTGGGCTGGCAATACTGACTTGCACAGCTCTCTCCCAAGGGCTTTGCAGGGAGTGCTCCATTCAGGACTCATTAACAGGGAAGAGATCCATCCTGTTCACCCTTGCTCACAAATATACTCTGGAATGCAAATGAGCATCAGGTTATAAGGATAATCATACATTTGAGCTAATTTGTGAATAAAATGGTATGTTTCAACTAGCACAATGTTATATTTGGGACCAAACTACCAATGTAACACTTCTAAGCCACCATGGCCTACCAGGTATCTTCATTCCTGGCTTGGGTATATAGCACCTTCAACCTGGCTGGCCATACAGAGTCCCTTAATTCCTCTGTGCTTTCCTTTCATTGCTCATGCCTCCCCCCGCCCCTGCCAACCTGCCCACCTCCAGTTCTGAATTCTGCCAGCACAGTCACACAGCAGTGATTGAGCCAAATGAAGCTACTCTCTGTTTACACACACCATGCTTTCATAAGAAGCTGATTTTCTTATTAAGTCTTATAGTTCTTCAGCTACCAGATTCTGAGTTTGACAATGGCATAAGCATATGATTTGGAGTTCATACTCTGCCTGGCATTTCTTTGAAGATGTCTGTGACTATTTCTCTGAAATTATTCTAGCCTGTTTCGTGTTGGATCTGCCAGCCCATTAATGCATCATGAAAACAATTGTACAATAATGCAAATGTTGTGGTGATATAAATATGAGACTTATTGGCAATTAATTCCAGCCATGGGCAGCTATAAGTACCAGGAATAAGTACCAGGAAAACCTAGACTGCAGTCTTCTTTGTTATTCTTCTGTCTTCAGATCCCAACAAAAAGGAGATATCCAATCATATTGCCTAGTTATAATGGGAGTATATGATTTTGGTGCAGTCAGCCCTAGGGGGAAGAAGTGTGCCTGGACATAGGAATGACACTAAGGGATCAAAATCCATAGGCCTTGTGTCCATTTCTTGGTGTCTTCCACAAATGGTGTTTGTAGGCAGCACTTCACTTATATCAGTTGTACCATTAGAGACACAGCATCTTCTTTCTTTTTCTAAAATATTAAGATTTATTTTATTTTATTTATTTGAGAGAGAGAGAGAACAGGCACACAAGAGCCTCCAACTACTGCAAATGAACTCTAGATGCCTGCACTGCCTTGTGCTTCTGGCTTACGTGGGTACTGGGGAATTGGACCTGGGTCCTTAGGCTTTGCATGGAAATGCCTTAATCATTAAGTCATCCTTCTGGCCCCATCTTCTCTCTTTAGTTTTAGCTTTTGGAGAAAGGGCTTTTAAAAACAAAGGACATAATGACCTGTGAGTAGCATTTGGTTTATATGGATGATTTTAGATGTAAGTGGCCAGGTTATGAACCTGGACAAAATTTCAAGAGAAAGTATTTTATTAAGAATTTGGGGGAGGGCTGGAGAGATGGCTTAGCGGTTAAGTGCTTGCCTGTGAAGCCTAAGGACCACGGTTCGAGGCTCGGTTCCCCAGGACCCACATTAGCCAGATGCACAAGGGGGCGCATGTGTCTGGAGTTTGTTTGCAGTGGCTGGAAGCCCTGGCGCGCCCATTCTCTCTCTCTCCTCTATCTGTCTTTCTCTCTATGTCTGTCGCTCTGAAATAAATAAATAAAAATGAACAAAAAAAATTTAAAAAAATAAAAGAATTTGGGGGATATGGAGATATCTGGCCCAGTCAGTAAAGCACTCTCCATGCAAGCATGAGGACCTGAGTTCATATCCCACTACTCATGTAAAAGCCAAGTTTATAATCTCAGCACTAGGGAGGCAGAGACAAGCAGAACCCTAGTGTTGGTTTGGTAGCTAGTCTGGCAAGATGACTGACCTCCAGGTTTAGTGAGAAACCCTGTCTCAATAAATAAGGTGGAAAGCAAAGTGAAGAGAGACACTTGACTTCAACCTCTGGTTTCCTAATGCATGCCCATACATGTGGTGCCCAACTTGTACACACATGCATCCACACACATACAAACATGCAATCATATGTGAAAACCACAAAAACATACACATTTAAAAAAAATTACTAGTTTATGTTTAAAAGTGAGTAGAAAAGGCTTCAAAATACTATTTTTAAGCATTTTACTATACACTAATTGATTTTATAATTTGTTATTACAAGACAGACTTTTTCTTTTTGTCTGAAATGGGTTGGAGTGCTATCTTCTTTAAAAAATGCAGATTAATCCCCTTTCATGCTTCAGACTTTTTAACTGTAAATTACTGGAGGAGGAGCCAAATTATAGACACTTGGAAACTGAGTACAGAACACTCATCTAGATGTTTAAGATTGTCTTCTCAATTGGAACACTGCTGAAAAGGGGGTAAACCCCCACAGTGATTGTTGCTACCTGCACAAGACCTGCACAGTATCAGGCCCATCAACATTATGTCATGGATGATGGAGGAGAGGGCGAAACACATTAAAGGAGAATAGGAACTAGTTAGAAATAAGGAGTTCAGTAGAAAAGGGACAGCAGAAGGATCACCAGAGAAGGGTGACCATGATCCAAACACACTATGTACATTCATGAAAAGTATTAATTAAAAGCTTCTTTTAAAAGCCCCCTCTATTGTATATAATGACATTTCTTGTCATTCATTCAGGGGTGCTTGATTAGGCTTTTGTTTGTTTTTATGATTTACCTTTTTGTGGGTTTTGCAAAACTTTGAGGATGCTCTCTGTGAAAACAAAACTTTCCTTTCTGCTCTACTTACCTAATGTTTGTTTAATGTTTAATGGGATTAAATGTTTATAATAACTAATGAAACAGGCATAAAAGCATAGGGATACGTTTGATTGGCTCTGGAATTTATAACTCAAAAGCAGTGACTGAAGTATGCAAATATTCTGGGTAGTACCAGCTATTGTCCCAATGGCTACCAGCTGGTCTTCTAAGGAAGTAAATGAGAAATATTTGCTCTTCTGGCTTAACAATGTAATATCTGCTTTTGTGTGTGTTCATAGTGTGTGAGGAGGGCGGATATATCCATATGAAACATATTGCACACAATATGACAAGTTATTGTAAAGATATGCATAACAGTTACCTTCTAATTTTTGAGACAAAACACCTGACCAGAAGCGGTGTATAGAAGGAAAGGGTTTGTTTTCAGCTTAACACTCTGGGGCGGAACCTTTGTAGTGGTGAACAAAGCATGCAGGAGCAGAGAGCCAGGCGTCCCCTCTCCGCAGCAGCGGGAAGTAGAGAGAAAGAGCTAGCTAAGGGAAGCAAGCAGGGATGAACTATAAAAATCACAAGGCCTGCTCCCAGAGATACACCCCTTCAGAAAAGGCTCCACCTCTCAAAGGGTCCACCAGCTGGGCACTGAGTATGAGGCTTCAACACAAACACCTGAGGCTATGGCGGATACCTTACATACAAAACACTACAGTATGAGAGCAGAGCACACCATCCTTTCCAAGGATGAGACAAGTTGGAACTGCACCTTTGAGAACAACAAAAGGACCAGGCAAAAGAATGCCTCAGAGCTTGAGGAACTGCCACTTGGCCAGGGTTCTGGATTACTAAACACTGAGGAAATGCCAGGAGGTTTATGAAAATTGTGGCAAATTTTGCCTTATTTTATTTGACTGTATTTTGTGTGTGTACTTGTGGTTGTGCATGTTCATATATGTGTGGGTCTACAGTATGTTGGTACATGTGCACATGTGTGCATATGAAGGCCATATGTTGACATATGGTATCCTCCACAATTGCTCACCACCTTATTTTTTTGAGACAGGATCTCTTGCTGAACGTGAAGCTTACCCATTTGGTTGGATTAGCTATCCATCTAGCCCCAGGGATTCTTCTGACTGCCTCCTCAATGCTGGGATTACAGGCACATACCACTGGACCCCAGGTTTTAAGGGGTGCTGGGGATCCAAACTTAGGTCTTTATGCTTGCATGGCAAACAGTTTACTCACTGGGCCATCTCCACAGCTGTGGAATATTTTAAATGTTGATATTTATAACCATTCATACGCACCAAATGCAATTCACAGGTAAGCCTAGACTTTATTTTTAAAGGTCATATAAGAGGCATGGACCAGAAACAGGGCATTTTAAAAATTCATCACATGATTATGAGTATCCTTTGATTGTATTTATGTGACTATGATATCATCTGGACATAATGCCAAAATCCTCACATTGAAGTGGTTCTCAAGGTCACACCATAGCCAAATGGCTGTCTTCCTTGGATACCTCCCTGCTCATATGCACCTGGATAGAGTATATGCAGGTAAATGTAAGCCAAAAGTGACTGGGGATGGATGAAATCACTATAATATCTGATAAATTTTTTAGGAACTATAAGAACTAAACAACAATGGAAGATGAGACAAGTCATGAATGATCTCACAACTATGTTCAGAAATTTGGAATAAATGTAATGGAGTTAGGTAATATGCCTTTCTGAGAAAAGCCACTGGAAAGTACAATCCAATACTTAGATTTTTCCATCCTTTATAACCCCTTCCATGTAAGATTGTGATCCTCTCCTAAAAGTATTGAATTTAGAATAAAATACAAAATCACTGTGTACCCATCAAGTCAGATAACAAAACACTGAAAAATATTCTTAACTCAAGTAACTTGGGATGTTGAATGATTTACTCTTAAAAATAGAATGTTGGCTTATATTGAATATGAAAAATACTCTGAACACTCTCAGCACAGGAGATTTGCACAAATTGTGAGATAGATAAAGCATCCTAGAATCCTGCAGGTTCTGCTGTTCTTCTGTAAGCTTGCCCCATCATCAGTCACCCTGACACAGTCTACAGGGTATTTGGCCACTAGCGTCTCTCCCTCCTCTGCACCATGCCTTTATCCTGGCAGGTGTGGCTTGTGGTGATAGATGTCATAAACATGCAGGCAGTGTGAGCATCGAACACTGTGGTGTCTGACAGAAAAATAACTAGTCGGGAGACTGATTTTTTATGTTGTCATCAAATGTGATGATCAAGCTTATTTTCTCACAGTTGTTAGTTACTTCACACTTTTTAAAGGAAAAGGGAGTATATGTTTGGAAACATTATCAGGAAGAATAACCTTCAATTGAAGGTGAATTATCTGACAGTAAATCATGGATAAATTTTTGAGATGAATAAATGCTGCTAGAATGAGCTTTCATAAACCAGGAAAGAAATCACGAGTTAGCTGACAGCTTTGCCAGAATTAAAACTTTCCTTTTAGCCCCAAGTCACAGAGCTTGATGTTTGCAGGCTTGACCAGTCAATGAAGAGCTAATGCATTGATGCTCAACAGGATTGACTGGGTAGATTAAAGGAGACCTTAAAATGTTTGTCATGTTGAAAACTCAGGCAAATGTAAAGCAGAAGGCATGAATGGTGAATGTGAAGGTTAGACTTCAGGAGATTTGCATTTATGTTTAGATTAGACACCTGATCATCTGGTGGAGGGTGTCTTGATTGGCTCAGTTTAAGAGATACAGTCATACCCCTGTCCCCTGTATGACTTGACTGTTTCAAACTGAGTGTTTCTAGCTCTGCCCAGTTCTAAAAAGGAAGGCTGCATCTACTGTTGTCTCACAAATGGATACAAAATGGTATGAGTGGGGTTACAAATAAACAACTCATGATGTTTTTCCTTCAATACTAACTTAAATAACTAAAAGCTTTGGATGAATTAATTTGACTTTAAGTGTATTAGGTGCTGCTGCTATTGCCCTTTACCAACACTGGATTTGCATATAGTAGCATCTTTTTTGGTGAACATGGCAGTTCACACAGGGAAGTATATTTTTATGTTGCCCTACAATAAAAAGCTATTGTATGTTAAAAAAATACTTGTAAATATGCTTGTAAAGTATCTATATTAATATTATTAAATGTTATATAATAGTTATACACATATCTTACTATTTATATGATATATATATATCATATATATATATATATATATATATATATATATATATGACAAAAGTCTCACAAAGCAAACTTTATTATTAGCTCTGATAACATACTCTAACAAGGACTCAAATCCATGTGTTGACAACATACAATCCCATGGAAGAAATAGAATAGAACCAGTCAAAATAATTCCCTTACCTGAACACCTTGTGGAATCAGGGTCAAGTCATGGGGCTTGAAGATGGACCCACAAGCCTGGGTCTCACAACTCTTCGTGGCATTTGGTTGACTGTAGGTGGGAGGAGGAGTGAAGACTTGTGGAATTTAATGCCTCAAAGAGAAGGAATTGAAAATGGGTCCCTATGCAGCACTGTAGTACCAGCTAAGTTTGCATGAAGTATCTATCCATGTGTGCACTAACCAGCCCTGGATAAACAGTCTAGAGAACAGGATATTATGGTCAAGATATGAGCATCTCCATCTCAAACATCCTGCATCAAAGGGACAAATCGCAGCATGAAAGGATTCTGTGAGTCAAGCAGCCCCCAGAGGTGATGTTCACTATAGATACAAATATCCTTGTGGCTTTGGACTGGGGTTTTAATCTCCTCAAAATTCAAGGGACATTGAGCCATAACAAGTCCAGATAGGTTTTACTGAAAGGAATTCGACAAATAAAAGGATACATGATTTCTTCAGAATCACATAGGAGTTTGTGGAAGATAGAAAGCTAGCCCTGCGTCTTCTGCCTTAGCACACCATGCTGTGCTTATTCAACACAATGGACTCCAAAGCCTATTGGTATTAAAACTGCTTCAAACAAAACAAGGCCTACAAAACTTAGCCTGTGGCTCTGTGCAAAGTTGTATTCACTGCTCCTTAGGAGGTACTGCAAAGATTTGTTTGATCATTTGCTCAGGAGCTTCTATAAGACCAGCAGTCTGTGACACCCCTTTTTCTTTTCTTATTACACAGGAAAAGAATTTCCCATCTTTCATCTTCAGAGATTTTTTGAGGGTTCTTTATAATTCTTCAAAGTGATTGAATAGTGACGATGTGGTGACAGCAGTAAAGCAATTTGTGATCTTTCAAAAAGATGCAGGACAAGTAAAAATTATTACTGTGTTAACAAAGTAACACATGACACCCAATATATTACACCCTGATTCTCATGTCCATAACTCTGGTTATTCCAGAATGATGCCTCTGTAAACATATCTTTAAGATGTGGAAGACACATTGGAAATACTTGGTTATAATTGGAAATATTTCTATCCTTTCTAAGAAGAGCTAGTGGGGTATGTGGTCAGGAAGTTCCATGCTGAATATTGAATTATCTATTTTGAGTCTCTGTCAGGGCTCTGATGTAAAAAATTTTTCAGCAAATAGTTCAAATCCAAGATTAAAAATACCCTGATTTGGGGCTGGAGAGATTGCTCCCTAGTTGAAGGCCCTTACTGAGAAAACCTGACAGCCCAGTTTCTAATCATAGGTACTCACAATAATCCAGATGCAAAGTGGCACATTTATCTAGAGTTCTTATACACAAGCAGGAAGACCTGGTGTGCCTATTCTCATTCTCTCTGTCTGTCTATCTCTGATAAATAAATATTACAAAGAGAGAACTCTGATTTGATCTAGGACAGTATGATGACCATGTTGCACGTGATGACTTCTTCCATACACTCACTGTAATGAAAAACAATGTTTTGGTTTGGCATAATTGTGCACACCTGTGGTCTTGGTACTGAGAAAGAGGAGGCAAGAAGATCTTGAGCTCAAGGCCAACCTGGGTGACATAGTGATATCATGTATAATTTTTTTTAAAAGACTAGGCTCTAAAAGTGTCTACCTGTAGTTATATGTTCATGTGCAAGTATGTGTGTGAGTGTACACACACACACACACACACACACACACCTATGTATGTGCACTCCAGAACATGTGTTTAGATTCACAATGTAAGAGATTACTCTTTAAACAACAAAAAAGTTTCAGTACATATGAACTATAAGAAACTCAGCTGGTGGTCAAGAAAGAACTTCTCTGAAGTGCAATCTAGTTTTATTAGAAATTAATATCTATTGTCATTATCATATTTCTGTTTCAAAGACTGAACCATTTTAACTGCCTTCTGATGTTTATTTCTAGGACCTTAGTCTCCACTGGAAGGGCTTCAAATCAGCAAGTATTTTCCAGACTTGCCTGGACTTAATTCTTACTCATACATAACTGCCCTTCTATACTCACCCAACAAAATCTCTTCTGGGGTTTTCAACAATGAACTTGAGCTTCTCTTTTCAAAATCATCACTCACCCTTCCTAGGAACCAAGAAAGTGAGATGACTGAGCAAGAATTTTTCCACAAAGGAAAGAACCAAACAGAGTCCACACTGAAAAATCTCCATTAGTCTTTCGCTGCCTGAAGAGAAAATTGCTCTCTCTTCAGAGGCCTCACTCAATCCAGCCTACTGTGGGCTTTAGGACGGTATGTGATTCTGTTTGTTCTTTGCAGTTTATCTCCCCATACCATTCCCATATGAATGGAGCACAGAAACAAGATAACCCACTTAGGGAAGAACATGGAGCACCTGGCTGAAGTTGGTGCCAGCAGAGCAGATAGCTGCAGGTGTCCATATACTTTATTGATCCCAACTCACTAGGAATATTCCATTAGATTCAGGGATAAAGTTACCACATTCTGAGATTGTTTCCTATGGGGAATAAGACACGCAGGGTTAGTTTTGCACTGACAAATATTATACAGCTCCCCAGGGTGAGGCAGGAATGTCTCCCTTAGGAAGTCATTACTTCCAGGTTAAGCTATCAACAAACCATTCCATTGGGCTTTGGTCTAATTAAAGTGTACACATTTTAGGATGTGTGAAATAAGAGATGCTGACATACCAGCACTACACTGCTGATACAAATGTTCTGAGTGTACTTGATTTAGATGGTGCTGACATACACCTTTTCCTTGAGAACAGCTGCTGGAGGTGCTTTCCCTCCATCTCCCAGTGGGCTAGCTTAAAGCATTGTCTGGACTGAGGGTGGAAGCATCTTCTACTAAGAAATAATCTTTTAGTAGAATGAAAAAGAGGCTATTGGTGTCCCAATTACTTCTTCCCTATGAGTAGCTGCTTAAATTGGGTCATGACTTATCTTCAAGTTCAGTGTTAGATGAAGTATGTATCATGAATTTTCTTTGTGGCACGGGTTGAGTTTTGCAGAGCTCCAATGACAACTAAAGTTCACTTAGTTTGAGGTAGGAAATGAAGGCATGATTACTGTTGCATAAAATATGTTATGTAACCCAGATCACGTACTGTCATTTGAAAATCTAGCAAGTTAACTGATACCTTGGCTGTGGCTGTTGAGAATTTTACAGATGAATATGATGATAGCTATCGATCTTCTGTTGGGAGATTTACCAGCACACATATTTAAGGGGCTTTAGATAAGCTAAAGACACTTATGAGCTAGAACAGGATCCTCTTTCACTGATCCATCAGTGATCAGAAATTCATTAACACAAATGCAAGAGGCAGTGGGTAGACATGAAACTGGAAGTTGAGTTGGGCCAGATTGTGATGTGTCCTGAATACAACATATGAGCTTTGACCAATAGAGTTGGCTCTACTAGTTTCACTTCCGACAGTGAATTAAATAGTAACTTTCGAGTAGACTCCACAAAGTAATATTTGAAACCTAATTCACTTCCTACAGTTCCATTAGTTTGCCTGATTTCTGCCACTAGTTCTGGAGGCCTCTATCCAAGTTCCTCTTTATGATAATGAAGGCATTTTTGTTTTCCATCCTCACCATTTCAAATGGGTCTTTTCCTTTTCTTATAAGAAGCAAACAGGTTTGGCAATGTGTAGCAATATAAGGTTCTGAGTACAAATGTCTTAGAAGATGTGGTAGTTTGAATGGATGTCCCCCAATAGATTCATGTGTTTCATTCAAGCTTGTGACCTGGCTGGAGGAGGTGTTACTGTGGGCAGATCCTAGGGTCCAGCCCTAAGGTTTGGGGACAGATTTGGAATTCCAGCCTAAGGTATGCAGAGAGCAGCCTGAGTTCTGCCTGGGTCCCCTGCTGTCTGGCTGCTAGGTTTTGCTCTTCTTTTGGTGGTAGGTTTTCTTTTCTCACCATTATGAGAGCTCCCCTGGATCTGTAAGCTTCACAAGTCCTGTTCCTCCCATGTACCATGTCTGTTTTGGAGGTTCATCCCAGCAGCATGGAGCTGACTATTACAGAGGTTAATCTCTGAATACAGATATCATTTCCTTCAAAACAAATCAATAAATTTCTGACTATCTTAGTTTGGCTTCCAGAGAATGGTGAAATATTTTCTGATATTTCGAATAGTATCATGTGTGGTCAATCATTTCATCCACAAATGATGCAATTAACATGGTCTGAGGTCCTGCCATTGAACTTGGATGTGGAGGCAGAGCAAAGCCCATTACATGTTATCTGTTCAGTATGAATTATCATACCTCAATGAATCTTAGGCTGCTTAAACTTTTGAAGCACTCTTTGAAGTGCCCCATGTATACAAAATCCATGCATCTGAAATCTACTGGTTGTCTCAAATGTAAAATGAATATATTGTTCTACAATTGTAAAATAATCCAGAGCCCCAAAATTTTAGGGGAGGTGATTCAAAATGATTTTTGGTTTTAGAACTTTATCTCCTTTTATATTGTATAGGATCTGAATAGATTCATTTCAGAAAAAAGAACATTCTGATTTGAAAAAAAAATTAAACAGGATATCGCTTTGTCTCATACAATTTATTATGCTCATAGACTAATGATCAATTTTCTTTCTTTCTTATCTGGTTTATTTTAAACCCTACTCTCTGATTTTGTTGCAAAGTGAACATCTGTCACCTGTATGTTCAAACACTTCTGTGTGTTCCTGCTGTATTCCTAATGGTAAAAAGTTCAAATTTGCTTGGCATGGTATAGCTACCTCTTGGCATCATGCTCATCTTGACCCAGAAACCACACATATAATTTCTAGTAACAACCCCCAGATATACAAAATATAGAGTAACTATAATTTGAGCCTATTAGAGATTCCTCTTCTTCTCTTCTTCCTCCTTCTATTTATTTATTTATTTATTTATTCCTTTGCAAGGTGGGGTCTTGCTCTAGCCTAGGCTGGCCTGGAATTCACTATGTAGTCTCAGGATAACCTTGAACTCATGGTGACCCTACATCTGCCTCTCAAATGCTGGGATTAAAGGTGTGTGCCATCATGCCTGGTTCCTTCTTCCATTTTTTGAGAAAGGGTCCTATGTAGCCCAGACTTGCCTGAAACTCACTAGGATCTTTTCCTTTTCTTATAAGAAGCAGACAAGATTGGCAATATGTAGCAATACAAACATCTGAGTACAAATGTCTTAGAAAGTGTGGCTAGCCTTGAACTGATAATCATCTTGCCTGTCCCTCCTAAATGTCAGAGATTCCCAATGCTGTGTTTATGAAATCTACTGATTGATTTCTAAGGCTCTCCTGAAAGGGTGACCATTTTGAGTAAGGTACACATTTAGCAACTGTGATGGTTTAAATTGACAGGACCTAGAATCACTTAGGAAATGAGCCTTGAGATATGCTTTCCAGGGATTCGATTAGGCAAGCACCTGGGCATACACATGAAGGATTATCTTGATTAGGTTGAAGTGGGAAGACGCACTGACACTGTGGGCTGCCCCATTTCCAAGGCTGGGGTCCTGGACTGGATAAGAAGAGGAAGTTAGCTGAGCGCTAAGATTCTTTGTTCTCTGCTTCCCGACTGTGGGCTAAGAAGGTGACCAGCTGTTTCATGTGCTTGTTGTCATGCCTTCCCTCTCATGATGGATGATACCCTTGAGTTGTAGAGCAAAATCAACCCATAACTCCTGTAAATTTATTTATTTTTTGGTCAGGTATTTTGTCCCAGCAACAAGAAAGGTAACGAATGCATCATTGTATGGACATATCTTTGATAAGATTTCAAGATATCTTTGAATCTAAAGGTTTAAGATTCCTGATAAATGTGTTGAGACCTAAGGCAGGTCATCAAAGACACCAGGACAATATACAGACTATGAATAGATGACAATGGTGAAGAGATTGATAAATAAATATAGAATTTTACTTATAAAACATAAAAACTGAGGCCTGGGAAGTTGAAGTGACTTCCCAACATCACTGACACACTGACCAACAGAATTCAGATATAACTGACCTTGATCTTCAGTAATGTTTTCACTTTCATATACTCATTTAAAAATGAATAGAGTAGAACATACTTGAAAATAGAAGTTGTGATATGAGATGCTGACAATAGCAATCATGACAAGGATCATGACTAAAGATGATTTTGGTGAAAGCTTAGTAACATGTCTAAATTCACAGGCTAAATGCTAGTGAACTTCAAAGTCAGGCCAAAGGGTGATACACGTTGGTTCCTTACCATTATCTGTTTACCTCTTAAATTTCTGGATAGTGTAAACTTACTGATTTAAATAAGGTACATTTTGTTACCAGGCGATTTAAAAATAGACATGAGTTTAATTAATGAAATAAGATTGAAATGATGCATTTCTAATTTATACTATCAGAACAGTTCTATTTTTTCCTAGTCCACCCAAACTCTTTACAGTCTGACTAAAAGAGGCTTCAGTGTACGAGAGACATCTTTGGTTAGGATGTAGGAAGCAGAAGAAGTAAATTTACATGTCTTTTTTACGTTTACCCAGTAATTCAAACCTCACTATTTTGTTGCTTGAGAAGAGATTTTGGAAATTTATTTTGTTGTTGTTAGAGAGCTTGAATGCCCTCTACTGTTTATTTCCTGCCAATACAGTCAAATATCTTTTCATTTAATAGAAAAGATGTTTTTAGAGAAATAAAAGCAATACAATCATGTAATGAAGATAAACTATGGAGTCTACTTATAAAGATGGAAATTATTGACTAAAATTTGTTAAGTATTTATGTTTCTTATAGTAATTTGGTCAGTCATTAAAAAGTCCTCAATATTTACCTTGATAATTTATGTACTTTGTCTTAAAAATTTAAACTGCAATTAATGTAAAACACTTTCAAGTTTTAGCACTTTTCAGCTCATTTTATGCAGCCTATTTTAGTGATGCTTAGTATCTTTTAAAAATTAGGAAAATATGACTGGAGAGATGGCTCAGAGGTTATAATGCTTGCCTGCAAAGTCTAAGGACCACAGGTTCTATTCCTCAGGACCCACATAAGCCAGATGCATAAGGGAGCACATGCCCCTGGAGTTCATTTGCACAGCTGGATGCCCTGGTGTGCCCATTCTGTCTCTGCCTCTCTCTCTCTCTCTCTCTCACTTTCTCTCTCAAAATGGATAAAATAAATAAATAAAATTAGGCAAATAGATATTTCCAATTCAAATACCAAAAGCGTAAAATTTATGAAAACAAATTATGATTTCTTACTGTAATTAATTAAATTTACAATTGAGAATGATCTCTTAAGATGTCACATGTTAGCATTCTGGATTACAGAATACTTTTACAGGGGTATATATTTCTTTGGTGTAAACCTTAAATTTTTAAGTATTGTTTCTTTACTTGCAAGCAGAGGGAGGAAGACAGAGAGAGAGGGAGAGGAAGAGAGAGAGAGAGAAACATGCCAGGGCTTCTTACTATTGTAAACAAACTACAGAAAGTTGCATCACTTTTTACACTGGGCTTTACATGGGTCTGGGAAATTAAGCCCAGGCCATCAGGCTTTGCAAGCAAGTGACTATAACCACTGAATCATTTCCCAAACCCCAAAGTTTTATTTCTACTAGTATGGGTACTAACTTCCTCTCACTAAAACATTCCAAGCTCTGATTTATGTCAATCACTTATACTAACAGCATCATTTAAAAAACTAAATAAATGCTGTCTCTAGGTTTTAAATTTTCAGCTATCTACACACTTAGCAGGCCTACAATGGGTAGAAAACAATCTATTATAAAGCTCTTAAATCAGAAACATTACTCTCTTTCTTACTCTCTTTTTTATAGGACTTTTCCATCACTGCCAAGGCCTTAAGATTTTTCTAGCTGTTGGTAGCTGTTCATTTCTTTCACAAAGAGACACATCTTGGCTGCTGGCCTTTTGGCATCTGCTAATATTTTCATAGACCTCAATTGAACTTTTGGTCTGTTCATGGAACTTCAGAGGCTGACAATAGAAACAGTGTTTGTCATTTTCACCCATTGCTTTTAATCCTTTCCATAAGCCAGTGAAAGTACAGTAATAGGTAGTTTAGGGACAGAGGGAGAAGAAGAAAGCTTGTGTTCCCTTCATGATGTCTTTTTATCCAGCAAAAGGTGAGTTAAGCAAACAAACATTCAAACTGGGAGTGATAAAGTGCTTTGGGCTAGACATGTTGGGTAAGCTTTGATCTTGTAATGTAGTCATCTGAGCCTCTTTCCTTGTGCCAGTTACCATCTAGATGTAGAGGTGAAAGTTCTCACAGAACAGGGAAAATGGCTCAGCAATGTGAGGCAGAGGCATGAAGCGCCTTCCAGAAGGTAAGAAATTCACACTTAACCCAACTGCACAACTCTCCTTGGTGCACAGGTCCTTCTTGGGCCTGTAAATTAAACACCTTCACCATTTTGGATGTCTTGGGGAAAAAAAGCTTTCAGCTCCCCTCCCCACCTTTAACTGGCTTTCCTCAAAGGGAAGAAATACTGCTTGGCTGGTTGGTAACTGCTCTGAGCCTACATCCCCGAATTCAGCCCATCTGGATCAGAGATCAGCCCTGCCTCAAGGGAGGTATGAAGGCTTCTGGCCCTGTATGGCTGCAATTCTGGGTGAGGTAACTCCACTGCAGGTAGGGCATCCAGGGACCAGGACTGTAGTCTTCACTCAAATCCTGCTGACAATAAAAATGTTATGTGAATATCTAGAAGATGTTGAAAGGGACAGCTTGCTATAATGTCATTTTTCAAAATAAATTTTCCTCATGTTGTGGTTGGTTTATATTCCTGGCATATACATTAAGGCTCAGGATATCCACAGTACCATTCTTCTTTAACAATGTGCATTGTCCAGTTTGGTGTGGCCTGAATATTTATTTATGTTTTAGCAAGATTTTCAGAACTATAGTCTCTGACAGAAGCATGTAGAAGTAGAAATGAAGAATCAGTTACAGATAAGGGAAGCTTACTATGATAAATATTAAAATTCAAGTGTGACATGGCCTTCAAAAAAATGTTTGCAGGGCTGGAGAGATGGCTTAGCGGTTAAGCGCTTGCCTGTGAAGCCTAAGGACCCCGGTTCGAGGCTTGGTTCCCCAGGTCCCATGTTAGCCAGATGCACAAGGGGGCGCACGCGTCTGGAGTTCGTTTGCAGAGGCTGGAAGCCCTGGCGCGCCCATTCTCTCCCTCCCTCTATCTGTCTTTCTCTCTGTGTCTGTCGCTCTCAAATAAGTAAATAAATAAATAAATTAAAAAATATATGTTTGCAGAAATGCAGGATAAAAATAAATTACAACTTGAGATTAGTTGGAATCAACGATGTGAGGTTCATGATAAACCTCATGTAAGTAGAGAAAGACAGACTGGCAATCATTTTCATGCGTAGGTGGAGATTTAAATGTTAGCCAATGTGTATATTAACAAAACATAACATGGAACCTCATTAGTATTTCTTATTTTTTTATGCACCCATTAAAAATAATAGCACCATAGAGTAGGTGGAAGAAATTGTGGCTGGCTTCTTAGGATTTGAAGAGAAAAGGACACAAACGCCACAGGCAAACCTTTTCCTTAGGAACTAAGCGTGAGGCCTGAAATTTGATTTCCTCTAGAAGCCTTGGTTCCTTCCAGTAAGAACCACACTCCAGGAGCTAGGTAGGTTTGCTCATTGCTAATGGAGGCTTTGCTTCTTTGGCTCTTTAATTAAAAAGAGCACACATCTGGATGCATACCAGCAGATAGACACAGGTCTATATGCATGTGCATGATCACACAGACCTACAATATACATATACATATATATCATATACACATTATACATATACATATACATATGCATGTGCATGTGCATACTTTAGAAATCATGAGCTCAGAAAATGCCTCCTGTTCCACTCCACTCCAAAAGGGTCCTTGCCTGCTACCATTCCTACCATATGCACAGTCTTCTCCCACAGCTTCAGCACATTTATTCAGCTGGCAGTACACACACAATAAAAAGGTTCAGAACACTAACAAGATAGGACTAAAAGAAGTTAAGGGTTTGCTTGGAGTTCTCCCTCCACTCTCTACATAATAAAATATTGCGTTTAGATTAGTCATTACTTCCTCCTTCCCTTCCCTTTATTGTGACACGATGGGTGTTCACTTTACTAATCACCTAGTCATACCTCATTGTTAATGACTTTATTTACAGAATATTAACATGCTCTCAAAACCTGACTATGTAAAGAGGTATAATAAGAGAAATGTCACTTCTTTCTCTACTGTCTTCTGTCCAATTTTTCAAACCCCTCGTGAGAAAGTCACTTGTTTTTTTGACTTGTGCCTACTGTGTTCTGTTTTGTAATGGCTATCCATCATGGATATTTTATTTATTTTTATTTTTCTAAAGAGAGAGAAAGAGAATATGAGTGTGCCAGAGTCTCTGGCTATTGCCAAAGAACTCCAAATGCATGCACCACTTTGTACATCTGGCTTTATGTTGGTAATGGGGAATCAAACGTGGGTCCTTAGACTTTGCAAGCAAGTGCCTTAACTGCTGAGCCATCTCTCCAGCTCTTTGATCTGGTTTTTGATGATCTATCTGAAGTATATAGATGACTGTTTACATATCCCCAGGTACAGACACACAACAGTTACCTGTGTTGGGTTATAATGCCAATTCCCTCTCCCCTGGGTTGTGCTGTTTTCCACATCCCCTGGCCAAGAATGACATTACCTATTTCTGTGCCACATCATCAACAGAATGTTCTGTGAAACTTTTGAATTTCTGCCAATTTGAAGAATAGATCTTCATTGTAGTTTCAGTTTTCACTTATTTTTGTGTGGATTAAATTGTCTGTCTTTTGAAATGACTATAGGACACCTTTATATTTTTTGAGTTATTTGTTCAAGCCTGCCTGTTTCCCCACACGGTCTCTATAAGCTTCTTTTCCATAGCTTTAGACAAATCTCAATAAGTTAAAATTTTAACTATTTGTCTATGATATATGCTGTAATTATTTTCACTCCACTTGATGGCTGACTTTGGCTTATTTAGTGGTGGTATATATATATTTTTAACACCACAGCGAATTTTTGATGTCAAAGCTAGGAAACATGTTCTTTCATTGTATCTGGGATTTTAGCTACAGTTAGAAAGCCTTTTCTTATACATGGATTTTGGAGAAATTGTATTTTCTTTGGGTATTGGAGTTGGACTTTTTATATTTAGAATTCTGATCCATTTTAAGTTTATTTCGGGGTGTGAAGGAAGGGCAAGGGATGGCTCTATTTCTGGAGCCCATGCTGCATTGAAGAGTCCTGATGACCTGAAGTAACACTTTCATCATATACAGGACTTTTATGTAGTTGAGTCTGACCTCTGGAGACTATTTTATTCAAATGACCTGAATGTTCATTCTTGTGTTAGGACCAAATGTTTATCAAACTCTTCAATGAAAGTGTTTTGCAGTATATTTTAATTTTAATAACTATAAGTGGCTCTACCTCCCACAGGAATTTGTTGTTTTTTTTTTTTTTGGTTTGTTGTTTGTTTTTGACAGGGTCTCATGTAATTTAGGCTGCTCTGGAACTTGCTAAGTAGCCAAGAATGACCTTGAACTTCTGACCTTCCTGCATCCACCTCCCTGGTGCTGGAATTATAGGCATGACACTCCTAGAGTGATATTCTTAAAAAAAAATTATTTATTGGACTGGAGAGATGGCTTAGTGGTTAAGTGCTTGCCTGTGAAGCCTAAGGACCCAGGTCCGAGGCTCAATTCCCCCAGGACCCACGTTAACTAGATCCACAAGGGGGCGTACGCGTCTGGAGTTCCTTTGCAGAGGCCATGGCACACCCATTCTCTCCCTCTTTCTCTCTCACCCACTCTCTCTCTCTCTCTCTTTTTAAAAATATTTTTTATTTATTTGGGAGCTACAGACAGAGAGAGAGAAAGAGGGAGAGAATGGGCGCGCCAGGGCTTCCAACCACTGCAAACGAACTCCAGACGTGTGCACCCCCTTGTGCATCTGGCTAACGTGGGTCCTGGGGAATCGAGCCTTGAACCGGGATTCTTAGGCTTCACAGGCAAGTGCTTAACAGCTAAGCCATTTCTCCAGCCCATCTCTCTCTTTCTATCTGCCTCTTTTTCCCTATGTCTGTGGCTTTCAAATAAATAAACAAAATAAAAAATAGTTATTTATGAGAGAGAGGAAAGAGAGTATGTGAGTGTATGAGTGAGTATGGGCACACCAAGACCTCCTGCTGCTGCAAACGAACTCCTGACACATGCACCACTTTATGCATCTGGCTATATGTGGGTACTGGGTTTACAAGCAAGCACCTTTCACTGTTGAGCCAAGTCTCCAGCCCTGAGTTTCTAATTTTTAATAAAACTGATTTTTAATCGTCACAAAGATGGTTTTGAGTATGCTATTAATATATTGTACCATTCTTCTTCTTCTTTCTCCTCCTTTTTCTCTCTTTGTCTGCCTCTTTATCTTGCAAAAAATAAAAATATTTTAAAAAGGTTTTTAAATGAAAATAGGCCTGAGAGAAAATAAGGCATTTGTTTATAAAGTATGGTAGCTTGGGTTTGATTCTCCAGTTTCCCTAGTACCCACATAAAGCCAGATGCATAATGTGGTGCATGTGTCCATTGATATAGTCTAAAATATGGAGTTCAAAGACTGACACACTACCTTAGATTCTAAATACTATGTGGCTTTGGCAAGACAATGGACCACTGCATGGAGGCTTAACTTTCAGTCAAAAGACACTGTCTTCAGTGTTACGGAATTTTAATTTTTGAAACTTTTGTCATTTTTCTTGTTGTTGAATCTTCTAAAAATTTAGTAGATATGTAAATGTCTTTTTTTGTGAGGTGTGTCTTAATGATGCTAATTTGTTTAGCATATTTTGATATGTGAAGTTTAAGTCCTCTATATTTATATAGTTCCCTATGTAGCTAATTTATGAAAATGCTCCAATGTGTGGAAGGCTTCTCTCTCTTCAGATCATATAAATATTATACATTTTCCCCATTTAAAAAGTTAACTCTTTAATCTGTGATAATTTAGTTTTATATACAGTATAAGGTAAAAATCTAGCTTATTTTTTCTTTAATAGTTTGGCAGTTGTCCTAGTATTATTTATTGATATTTCATCCAACAGTTTATAACAATGTAGTTTTTTTTTTTTTTTTTTTTTTTTTTTTTTTTTTACTTAGGCTGTCCTATTTCATTTGCATGTTTGCCTATTTCTGAACAGCATTGTTCCTTTTAATTATTGCACTAACAATATACTTTGAGTTTGGGTAAGGCAAGGGACCTTGAACAGATCTTAAAGCCTCCTTATTCACTGAAAAATAGCTTTGGGTTGAAGAGTTAAGGTGCTTGCCTGCAAAGCCTAAGGATCCATATTCTACTATCCAGATCCCACATGCACAAAGGTGAGGCAAGTGTAAGGTTGCATATGCCCACTAGGTGGCATAAGCATCTGGAGTTCAATTGCAGTAGTTGAGGCCCAGGCATGCCAATTCTCTCTTTCTCTCTCTGTCTCTCACTCTCTCTAAATTAAAAAAAAAATGGAAAAAGTTAAAAAAAAATAGCTTTATGAAGCCAGGTATATTGGCTCATGCCTTTAATAGCAGCACTTGGGAGGCTGAGGTAGGAGGATCAGCATAAGTTTATGGCCACCCTGAGAATACAGAATTAATTCCAGGTCATCTTGGACTATAGCGATAACCTACCTTGAAATCCCCCGCCAACCAAATTATGTAATGGAGTCAATAATTTGTTCCAAAAGTATCACATCTACACACCTCGCTTTGTGTCTGTAGCCTAAGTTTGCGTGTTCAGCAGTTTGTAGTTTTCATGTGATACTTGTCTGTTTCTATAGGCTAGGCATCTGGTTGGTTTGCTGGCTCTCCTCTGGATGCACAAGGCTGAAGTAAGTGTCATCGGTGTAGTATTGCTTCATAGAGGTTTGGGAATAAATTGGCCTCTGTGATTCTGTAGCATACTGGTAGAATTTGGTTGCATATGCTGGTAAGTTTGAGGCCCTTATGACAAGCTAGCTGGCCAGTGAGCTTTTAGATGATTCTCCTGTCTCTACCTACAGATGCCAGGACTACTGCCAGCATTAAGTGGGATGTGGGGATCTGAATACAGGTAGTCACAGTTGCACAGAGGTTTCCCGAACCCCCAGTGCTACCGATTTTACATGCCAACTTTACCTTCTGCTAACTTACTGATTTTTTTTTTTAAGTTGAGTTCATCTCATCACTGATTGTCTACCTATATTATCATGTCTTCTGCATAGGGACAGATGCTTTTCTTACATCCTACTTCTGTACCTCTGGATGTTTCCTCTAGTTTTGAATTTGTCATTAACTTGAACAATGTTGGATACCCATGAGGTTTTTGGGCATCCCAACCTAGTTACTGACCTCAGAAAGATTTTTTTTTTTTTTTTTTTTTTTTTAGTGTTTCTAAGTAAGAAAATAGTTACCCGTTACCCTTTTCTAAGGTTTTTTTTTTTTTTTTAAGTTGGAATGAATTTTGTTAAAGTTAACTTTCACCACCTACAAAGATCAAGTCATTTTTTTTCTCCAAATTCTTGTTAAAATGATGAATTATATTAATTTATTTTCTGGCATACATCATCTTTGCAGTCCTAGTAGCAACCCAGTTTGGTTATGGTGTATTGATTTTTTAATATGTTCTCAGAGCTTGTTCTCTGGTATGCCATTAAAGAAATTTATATTGATTTCTGTGATGTTGGCCTGGAATTTGTGCACTTTCTTTATCAGGGTTAGATATGATTGCTATATATTCATCACAAAAGAAGTTAAAATCTATTCTTGATTTCTTATAGTCTATGATAATTTGTGTAGCAGTTGGATAGTCTATTTTCTAAAGATTTGGTAAAATTTACATGTGTGTTTGGCTGAGCCTGGTTAGTATGTGAGGGTAGCTAGTAAAGTTTTCATTTCTATAAATACTAATAAAGGTTCTCTTTCCTGGATCCAGTTTTAGGATAGAACATTTGTCTAACAAATTTCCATTTCTGCTAGGTTTTAGATGTGCATGCAGCTAGGTAAAGGTAGCTATTTATGATATTCAGAGCTTCTTCTAGTAAAATTATTTCCCTATTACTTGTTTTACATTTATTTTTTGATTTCTACCCCTACTTTTGGTTAAATTATCTAGGTATTTATCCCTTCTTATTTTATGAAAACCTAAGGTTTTCATTAATTTGGCCTAATAATTTTCTGTCCTAAATCCCATTTTTGGTTTTATCTTTCATAACTCCTATACTTTCATTTGATTTACCTTGTAGTTTGCTTGGTATTTTGAATTGGGAACTTAATTCTTTTATTTTTATTGGCATGTTATTCTCTAACCATTGCTTTAAATTTATCCAGTGGTTTCTGATATTGTGTTTTTAGAATATTTCTCCCCAGTTCAGTGCTGCTCTTTTCATCCAAGAGATAGTTAATGCAAGCCTTTTAATTTTCAAGATTTTAAAATTTTTGTTTCATTTTTAATTGCCAGCTATATTGAATTGTTGCCAACTATTTCTACTTTTTGGAACCCATTATTAAGTTTTCTTTAACTTTTAGACTGAGGGCCTACAAACTATGCCCTGCAGATTAACACATTTTCTGTAAACTGTTTTTTTAAAGCATAAGTGGACAGTTAAATGAATCAAGTGAACAGTAGTGGAACAATGCTGAAGGTTATGAACACAGTACCCTACTTTCTTTGTGACAACTTCTTCCTCCACTGTGGAGGAAACTGTTAGGCTAGACTGGGTTTTACTTTGTTTAGTTTTACCTACCTCTACCCCCTCAAATATAAATTTTAAATAGCATAGTTTCATTTTTCTGCTTTTAGCTTCGTTTAACTAGAGTGCACATGCTTCACTTTAAAGTAATAATTCAGTTTTAATATAATTAAAAATTCTCCCCCCAAAAGAACTCTCATGAAGATATTAGTGAGAGATTCCATGTAACATGTGTGTGTGTGTGTGTGTGTGTTGTGCATGCCCATGTCTGTGTGAGTGTGGGTATACGTGTGCCAACATATGCATCCAGACAACCTTGGGTCCAGTGTTGGCCTCTCACCTTGTTTCAGGAATGATACCTTGTTCAGTGCTGCATTCCTAAGGAAGGATACCAGGTCTGAATGTTCCCAGGGATTCTACTATCTTCACCTTCCACTTTATTATGGGAATGCTACAATTAGGGACATGTGCACCCCTTGTGTACATGTGCAACCTTGTGCACTGGTGTCACTTTGTGCATTTGGCTTACATGGGACCTGCAGAGTCGAGTAAAAGTCCTCAGGCTTTGCAGGCAAGTGCCTTATCCACTAAGCCATTTCTCCAGCTCTGGCTTTTTGTCTGTTTGGTTTTGTCATGGTAGTGGCACAAGCTAACCTAGAACTCACTGTTTAGTTCCAGACTAGCCTTAAACTCAAAGTGATCCTCCTACCCCTCCCTCCCAAGTGCTGGGATTAAAGGCCTTTGCCACCACACCCAGCAATAATATTATTATTATTTATAATTAATTATTAATGCACTATTTTAAGACTCATGAATAATTAAGTATATAACATCAGCCAACTATGTATAGATATAGGCATAACTTATCAATCATTTAATATTTTCAAGGATCTTATAAACTTAGGATTGCTTTGATTTCCAACAAATAGAATAGGCTGCCTTCATTCTTTCTTATCTCCTACCTTAGTCCATTTCTCAAAGAATAATGTCCACACAGCCACTTTCCAACAGGCTCTCTTCACTCAGCATTGCTGCAGGGAGGGAAGCACTTGTATTCTGTCTGCTATGTCTCACATGCATCAGCATTGTAAAAAAGTATTTATTTATGAAAGGAAGAGAGGAATGGATGGAGAGGGGAGAAAAGAAACTCCAGGGTCTCTTACTTAGCAAACTACATCCAGATGTATGTGCCACTTTGTGCTTCTGCTTTACATGGGTACTGGAAAATTGAATAGCAGCAGGCAGGCTTTGTAAGCAAACACCTTTAATTACTGAACCATCTCAATAGCCCCCTTATAAGTATTTTGATTTTACCATAATGTTTGCTTTACTCCTCTTTAGGCAAGATGGCCATGAATTTACCAGAAGATCATGTCTTCCTAACAGACTATGATCTGATCACCGGTTAATTCAATGACCGTGGGAGAATTATCAGCTATGATAGGACATTAAAAGGCATTTCTAGTTAAGATCCCAATGTAGGTTTCAAGAACGTATCTCCTATATTTTTTACACAATATACATTTACATAAGCTCTGTATAATTATTGACCTTATTGTTCTAAAGGTCAAGATTCTCTAAATGGAACATTTCATACTTGGATTTATATCAAATTCTAATCCCAGAACAACAATATATACCCAAAGACTGACTGGCTGTAATTAAGTGAGCCTTAGATTAAACAGTCTATTGGAAGCACAGCATTTTGTATAGCCATGTTCAAATTTTATCTAAGGGCTATTTGCTAGCTGTTGTGACTGAAATACTAAGACATTAAGGTATTAAGCAAGTTACCATCCTCTAAAATAGAAAAAAATGTGTTCATTTAATTAAAAATGATTGAAAATGATATCACAAAGTAAATTTGTATGTTAGACATCAGTTTCATGTGAATAATCAATATGACTGAGATCACTAGAATTTCTAAAGCTCTAATGTTTAATTTACACATTGGAAATTATGCAAAAACTTAGTGTAGAATACTTTGCATGATGTGTGTGTGTTCCTGTGTGCAGACGCATGCAGAGGTCAGAGGACAACCTCTGTGTCATTCTAAGGAAGACCATTCTCTTTTGTTAACACAGGATCTCTCTTATTGGCTTAAAAACAACCAATTAGCCCAGCACTAGGGAGGCAGAGGTAGGAGGATCACCATGAGTTTGAGGTTACCCTGAGATTACATAATGAACTTCAGGTCAGCCTGAGCTACAGTGAGACTCTACCTCGAAAAATAAAAACAAACAAACAAAAAATTACTAATTAAGCTATACTGTTAAGTAGACTTAAGGGATCCTCCTGTCTTACCTTCACAGTGCAGGGAATTTAGGCATGTACTGCCACACCCAAAAGTTTAAAAATATTTTGTATTTCAATTTATTTGAGAGAGAGAAAGAGAGAGAGAGAGAGAGAGAGAGAGAGAGAGAGAGAGAGAGAGAGTGAGAATGGGCACACCAGGGCCTTCAACCACTGCAAATGAACTCCAGATACATGCACCACCTTCTGCATCTGGCTTACATGGGTCCCGGGGAATCAAACTGGGGTCCTTTGGCCTTGCAGGCAAGTGCATTAACTATTAAGCCATCTTACCAGCCTGACACCCAACATTTAAATGGGTACCGGGGATTAAACTTGAGTACTCAGGCCCTAGCAGTGGGTACTTTTTAACTATTGAGGCAGCCCTAGAGTACTTTTTGTTTTACAGGATGTTTTTGAAATGATGAAATAAAAAAGGTCAATGCATTTGTGGCTGCTAGGAAAGAGGAATGGGTGTGATAATAGCAAGTGAGATCTTCATGGCAATGGAGCAGTCAGTACATTAGTTGTAGCAGTGACTACATGAACCTATGCATGTGATGGAATGCACAAAACTATGTGTATACATTATAACAATATCTATTTCATAATACTGTACTTTAACTTTGAAAGGTATAACCATTGGGAAAGACTGGGTAAAATATTCACAGGGATATAAAACATTATTTGATTTGTTTTTAGACGTAGAGTCTCACTCTAGCCTACACTGACCTGGAACTCACTCTAGTTCCTGACTGGCCTCGAATTCAGTAATTTTCCTACCTCTGCCTCCTGAATTCTGGATAAAGGCATGCATCACTATGCCTGGCTTGACATACTATTTTTCATCATTCTATATATCTGTAATATTTCAAAATAAGAGAACCCCCACTTATGTAACTTACTGCAGCTAGCTCAGATCCTTTAGTAGATATTTGCCAAACATAAGTACACAGCAACTGACTGGAATCATTTCTGGAATGATACAGGATTGTGAAAAAAAACATAAGAAAACAGTTATTGAATGGAGGGCTGGGGATGTTTTGGTTACATGAATACGGCTTAGGGAAATCAGCTGACTTTCAGTAAGAGAAAGGAAAAGCAGTAGTCTTTAAGCAGCCAGCCCGACCCTGCTAGTTGAGGAGACACAGCCTTGTGTCTTCTCCATATCACCCAAGCTCATGTCCCTTATCATTCAAACTGAATGTGAGACCGTGATCCCAAAGTCTACTTTGCTTTTTCAGTTTTAGGATGATAATACTATAGAAAGATATGTACAATTTTATGTGCTTTTTCTTTTGTGCAAAAAGGTAGTAGTAGGTTTGGAAATGTGCATCATTCAAAATTGAAATATGTAAACCAAGCTAACGTGGTGTTTTGTGAAAGGTATATAGAAAAAGTGAAATAATGTGATGTATAAGTATATATTTTCATTCATACACATGCATATCTCGATATCTATCATCTTTCTATATCACATGATCACATAACAGAGCCAGTGTTAAGAGTGACAACTGTCTTAAAGAAAAGTACTAGCCTGGACTTCCGGTTAAGATGGCGGTGTAGGTACCACGCCAAAGCAGCCTAGGGGGGAAAAAGACCAAAAAAACTCAGCAAAATATACACTTTTACTAAAAAGTGAGGTGTATAGGAAATTGAAGCGGCAGCAGAGAAGTAGAAGGGTTCCAGAGCATCCAGAGCCTGCACAGGCGGGAAAAGTGGCTCCGGCAGCTCGGCCAACCACCGCAGCGCACCAGAAAGCTGCCAGACTCGGCTGGAGCCCCAGGAAAAGCCAGGTGTGGGCGCTTCCCCTCACACCACACTCTCCGCAACTCAGGAAACGTGAGGGGAGAGTGGCAGCAAGCAGCGGAGGAGCAGACTGCAAGGTAGAAGAACGCTTGGAGCAGCAAGAGAACCAGAGCAGCTGTGGCTCCCTCCCCTCCCCCACCGCCTGAGCCCAGCTCCGGCAAACAGAGCAGCGGCCCGGGACCGGCCATGCCAACTTGGGCTGACAGCAGGACCCAAGCAGGAGCAGAGTTCAGCAGCAACATCAGCGGCTCCAGCACCGGTAACAGTGGCCCAGCAGCAGCAGACTCGGCAGCAGCAGCTTCAGGGCGAGCAGCGGCAGTGGACACAGCAGCAGCAGCTTCAGCAGCAGTGGTGGCTCCAGCAGTGGCAGCTACAGCAGCAGCAGAGGCAGCAGCAGCGGCTCAGTTTGCCCCGCAGGAAAAGCAAGTGTCCAGCTCCAGAAATCAGAACAGCAGCCCGACGACCCAAGCAGCAACTTGACGGAGACCAAAATCACCCAAAGTAACTGGGATTGCACCAGGGAAGGGTCTCACTTGGTCACAAGCTGACTTGGATCCCTCAACAGACCAGAAATCTTAACCTCTTTGTTGATAGAGGATCTGGTCATTATAATAACTACTCTTGCATACATACTCGGGGCTGTTTTTGATTGAATGTGTACAGTGTTTAGTTAAATTTTAGAATCTACCTGTATTTTATTCCACTCAGCCTGCTTGAATACTCCTATAGCAGGGAAACTCAACCCCTAAGAACATCTTTGTAGATACTCTGAGAGTCTGAAGGGCCACACCTAACACCTTAAGGTCCTACCCTGAAAATATATTACATCAAATCAATTGATACAGCTAAGAATACACAGCTTGCTAGAAAGTCCAAGCATTAACTTAATCCAAGATGCAAAAATATATACATTATAACACAAGAAACATTAAAAAGCAACATGATATAAATCCACCTAAAAGTATTAATGCATCAGAAATGTCCTCCAGTGAGAAAGAGTTAGAGGAAATGCCTGAGAAAGAGTTCAAAAGAATAATTATAAATATGTTCAAAGAGGTCAAAGAACACATGAAAACAATCAAAGAGGAAATCAAAGAGGAAATCAAAGAGGAAATCAAAGGAATCAAAGAAGAGGCAGGACACCAATTTAATGAAATAAAGAAGGCAATACAAGACATAAATAGGGAAATAGAAATAATAAAGAAAAACCAGTCAGAATTACTAGCAATGAAGAACACAGTTAATGAAATAAAAAACTCTGTAGAAAATCTCACCAGTAGGATGGATGAGGGAGAGGACAGAATATCTAAGCTAGAAGACCAGGTGGCAGACCTAATGCAGTCCAACAAAGAGAAAGACAAACTTATAGAAAAGTATGAGTGGGAATTTCAAGATATTCGGGACACTATGAAAAGATCCAATATAAGAATTCAGAGCATAGTAGAAGGAGAAGAACTCCACTCCAGAGGCAGAGTAGGCGTCTTCAACAAAATCATAGAGGAAAATTTCCCCCAAATTGGGAAAGAGGTGCCAATACAGATACAGGAAGCCTTTAGAACCCCAGCCAGACAAAACCCAGAAAGAACCTCTCCTCGCCATATTATAATCAAACTTCCAAACACACACACCAAAGAAAAAATATTGAAAGCAGTTAGAGAGAAAAATCAAGTTACCTACAAAAGCAAGCCCATCAGGATTACAGCAGATTATTCAACACAAACTTTTAAAGCCAGAAGGGCTTGGAGTGATATATTCCAAGTTCTGAAAGATAACAACTGTCAACCAAGGTTACTTTATCCTGCAAAGTTATCCATTCAAATAGATGGAGAAATAAAGACATTCCATGACAAAAGCAGGTTAAAGGAGTATTTGAAGACAAAACCAGCTCTACAGAAAATACTTGATAGAATCCTCCATGCTGAACAAAAGGAAAAGCACACATATAAGGAACCTAGAAAAAACCAGCTATACTCAAATACCAGTTAACGGAAGAGAGCACAGGTAGAACCAGTAACACACACACACACACACACAAAAATGGCAAACATAAATACACACCTTTCAATAATATCTCTTAATATCAACGGTCTCAATGCTCCAACGAAAAGACATAGATTTGCAGACTGGGTAAAAAGCAGGATCCTACAATTTGTTGTCTCCAAGAAACTCACCTTTCTACAAAGGATAGACATTATCTTAGGGTGAAAGGTTGGAAGACGGTGTTTCAAGCAAATGGGCCTAGAAAACAAGCAGGGGTTGCTATCCTAATATCAGACAGGGTAGACTTTAGTCCGACGTTAGTCAAGAAAGATAAGGAAGGTCACTTTATATTGATTAAGGGCACACTCCAACAGGAGGACATTACAATCCTAAACATATATGCACCTAACATGGGAGCTCCCAAATTCGTCAAACAAACACTATTAGAACTAAGGTCACAGATAACACCAAACACAGTGGTGGTGGGTGACTTTAACACCCCACTCTCATCAATTGACAGGTCATCCAGGGAAAGAATAAACAGAGAGGCATCTGGACTAAATGAGGTCATAGAAGGAATGGACCTAACAGATATATACAGGACATTTCATCCAAAGGCTGCAGAATATACATTCTTTTCAGCAGCACATGGAACATTCTCTAAAATAGACCATATATTAGGACATAAAGCAAATCTTAACAAATTCAGGAAAATTGAAATAATTCCTTGCATTCTATCTGACCACAATGGAATTAAACTACAAATCAGTAGCAAGAAAGGCTATAGAGCATACACAAAATCATGGAAACTAAACAATACACTACTAAATGATGAGTGGGTCAATGAAGAAATCAAAAAGGAAATCAAAAAATTTATAGAGTCAAATGATAATGAGAACACAACATACCAAAATCTCTGGGACGCAATGAAGGCAGTTCTAAGAGGTAAATTTATAGCCTTAAGTGCCTATATTAAGAAATTAGAAAGGTCGCAAGTAAACGACCTAATGCTTCCCCTTAAAGCCTTGGAAAAAGAAGAACAAGGCAAACCAAAAATTAGTAGACGGGAAGAAATAATAAAGATTAGGGCAGAAATTAATGAAATAGAAACAAAAAGAACAATCCAAAGAATTAATGAAACAAAGAGTTGGTTCTTTGAAAGGATAAACAAGATTGATAAACCCTTAGCAAATCTGACCAAAAGAAAGAGAGAAGAGCCACAAATTAATAAAATCAGAGATGAACAAGGCAACATCACAACAGATTCCAGAGAAATTCAAAAAATCATAGGGACATACTATAAAAGCATATACTCCACAAAGTATGAAAATCTGAAAGAAATGGATGATTTCCTTGATCTATATGACCTACCTAAATTAAATCAAAATGAGATTAATCACTTAAATAGACCTATAACAAACATGGAGATACGAACAGTTATCAATAATCTCCCAACTAAAAAAAGCCCAGGCCCGGATGGATTCACTGCTGAATTTTACCAGACTTTTAAGGAAGAGCTAACACCATTGCTTCTTAAGCTTTTCCAGGAAATAGAAAAAGAAGGAATTCTACCAAACACCTTCTATGAGGCCAGCATCACCCTGATACCAAAACCAGGCAAAGATAGAACAAAACAAGAAAATTACAGACCAATCTCCCTCATGAACATAGATGCAAAAATTCTCAACAAAATATTGGCAAACAGAATACAAGAGTATATCAAAAAGATCATTCACCCTGACCAAGTAGGCTTTATCCCAGAGATGCAGGGATGGTTCAACATACACAAATCTATAAATGTAATACATTACATAAACGGGTTGAAGAACAAAAATCACATGATCATCTCATTAGACGCAGAGAAAGGATTTGACAAAATCCAACATCCCTTCATGATAAAAGTCCTACAGAGACTGGGAATAGAAGGAACATATCTCAATATAATAAAGGCTATTTATGACAAGCCTACAGCCAACATATTACTAAATGGGGAAAAACTGGAAGCTTTTCCACTAAAATCAGGAACAAGACCAGGGTGTCCACTGTCCCCACTTTTATTTAATATAGTTTTGGAAGTCTTAGCCATAGCAATAAGGCAAGAGACACACATAAAAGGGATACAAATTGGAAAGGAAGAAATCAAGTTATCATTATTTGCAGATGACATGATTCTATACATAAAGGACCCTAAAGACTCTACTAGCAAGCTGTTAGAGCTGATCAAAACCTACAGCAATGTGGCAGGATACAAAATAAATACACAGAAATCAGTAGCCTTCATATATGCTAACAACAAACACACAGAGGATGAAATCAGAGAATCACTCCCATTCAAAATTGCATCAAAAAAAATAAAATACCTTGGAATAAACCTAACCAAGGAAGTAAAGAATCTATACAATGAGAACTTTAAAACACTCAAGCGAGAAATTGCTGAAGACACTAGAAAGTGGAGAAACATCCCTTGTTCCTGGATTGGAAGAATCAATATCCTGAAAATGGCAATCTTACCTAAAGCAATCTACACATTTAATGCAATCCCTATCAAAATTCCAAAGGCTTTCTTCATGGAAATAGAAAAAACAATCCAAAAATTCATTTGGAATCACAAAAAACCTCGAATATCTAAAATAATACTGAGCAAAAAAAAGAGGCTGGTGTTATCACCATACCTGATTTTAACCTATACTACAGAGCCATAGTAACAGAAACAGCATGGTACTGGCACAAAAACAGACATGTAGATCAGTGGAACAGAATAGAGGACCCAGATGTAAGCCCAAGTAGCTATAGCCACCTGATATTCGATAAAAATGCCAAAAATACTCATTGGAGAAGAGACAGCCTCTTCAGCAAATGGTGTTTTGAAAACTGGATATATATCTGCAGAAGGATGAAAATAGATTCTTCTCTCTTGCCATGCACAAGAATTAAGTCCAAATGGATTAAAGACCTTAACATCAGACCGGAAACTTTGAAACTGCTAGAGGAAAAAGTAGGGGAAACCCTTCAACATATTGGTCTTGGCAAAGACTTTCTGAATACAACCCCAATTGCTCAGGCAATAAAACCACAGATTAACCACTGGGACCTAATGAAATTACAAAGATTTTGCACCGCAAAGGACACAGTGAAAAAAGCAAAGAGGCAACCTACAGAATGGGAAAAAAATCTTCGCCAGCTATATATCTGATAGAGGATTAATATCTAAGATATACAAAGAACTCAAAAAGTTAAATAATAAGGAATCAAACAAGCCAATCAAAAAAATGGGCTATGGAGCTAAATAGAGAGTTCTCAAAGGAAGAAATACGAATGGCATATAAGCATCTAAAAAAATGTTCTACGTCACTAGTCATCAGGGAAATGCAGATTAAAACTACATTGAGATTCCATCTCACTCCTGTCAGATTGGCCACCATCATGAAAACAAATGATCATAAATGTTGGTGGGGATGTGGAAAAAAAGGAACCCTTTTGCACTGCTGGTGGGAATGCAATCTGGTCTAGCCATTGTGGAAAACAGTGTGGAGGTTCCTAAAACAGCTAGAGATTGATCTACCATATGACCCAGCTATAGCACTCCTAGGCATATATCCTAAGGACTCATCTCATTTCCTTAGAAGTACGTGCTCAATCATGTTTATTGCTGCTCAATTTATAATAGCTGGGAAATGGAACCAGCCTAGATGTCCCTCAACTGATGAGTGGATAATGAAGATTTGGCACATTTATACAATGGAGTTCTACTCAGCGGTAAAGAAAAATGAAGTTATGAAATTTGCAGAAAAATGGATGGACCTGGAAAGTATTATACTAAGTCAGGTAACCCAGGCCCAGAAAGCCAAGCGCCACATGTTCTCTCTCATATGTGGATCCTAGCTACAGATGACTGGGCTTCTGCGTGAGAATGAAAATACTTAGTAGCAGAGGCCAGTAAGTTAAAAAGGAGACATAAAGGGTAGAGAAAGGAAGGGAGGAGGATACTTAATAGGTTGATATTGTATATATGTAATTACAATGATTGTAATGGGGAGGTAATATGATGGAGAATGGAATTTCAAATGGGAAAGTGTGGGGGTGGGGAGGGAGGGAATTACCATGGGATATATTTTATAATCATGGAAAATGTTAATAAAAATTAAAAAAACAAAAAAAAAAAGAAGTTTGGGGGTGTGGTCCTGAAGGATGTGTGGGCATGAAGGGTAGGCATGGTCAACAAGGACAGGGTGTGGTCATGGATGACAGGGTTCATGATCTTGAAGGATGGGGCTTTTGGGTTTTTTGGTTTTTTGTTTTGCTTTTTGGTTTGTTTGTTTTGGTTTTTCTGAGTCGGGGTCTTGCTCTAGCCCAGGCTGACCAGGAATGCACTGTGGTCTCAGGGTGGCCTTGAGCTCACAGTGATCCTCCTACCTCTACCTCCTGAATGCTGGAATTAAAGGTGTGCCCCGTCAAAAAAAAAAAAAAAAAAAAAAAAGAAAAGTACTAGCCTGTACTGTAAAACCATTAAGTGCAGTCATGTCATTTGAATTAAAACAGAGGACAAGTAACATTCTTTAGCTAACACTTTTGCTGGTCATCTGTGGCTAGAACTTGAATCTCAGATTTAAAAAGCCAGAAAATTTTCTCAAGCAGCTACAGATCATGGCATTAAATTCCAGACCAATCACTGACCTTCCTTCTCCTTGCTAATTCCAGACTAAGCAGAAATATAAGGTTTAACATTTGAAGCACTTCCATTATTATAAATTTAAAATTAAAGGGTCCTTCAGTTCATGCAATTAAAAAAAAAAGAGATAATGAAAAACAAAACGAAGAATGAAGTGGAATTCTAGAACTACTAGCAAGAACCTACTTGTTTGGGCAAGTAATTTAGGCAAATTATGCTTAGGCTATTTTATGCTTCGGTTGCAACCTCTTTCAACAGCCCTACCACCATGAAACTGAGAATTTACCAATTTGCCTCCATATTCAAGAAATCAGGAGAGGGGCTGTCCAATAGTCATATCAAAATCTGTGGTGACTAAGGCTAGCTTGACAAGTGTTACATGATTTTTCTTGGGAAATTCACTTCTATTCATACCAGATACCCAAACAGAGGGAAATAGCCCAAATAAATGATTTTACTTTGTTTAGCTTGGCAAATTGGTGAGTTTAAATTGGGGTTGTTTTCAGAGCATGGGCACTTTATAGGAAGCTATGCCAGCAAAGAGCAGTCTTCTCCCCTAAGCTTGTATGTCCTGGGGCCAGTGGTGGTTTATGTACCTTTGGCTTCATGAGGGAATAGTAAAGGACCAGTCTTGTGAGGGTCTCCTGCTGCTCTGATGTCAGGATGGCAATGGCCATATCATGTTATGGGAACAGGACCCTAAAAAGTTTCACCAGTGTACAAGGAAGTGTGCACAATCCTGTAGGGAGGTTCTAATGCTTCCTGGCATTGCTGTTTACATTTGGTTGCTGAAAGGAAGCCATGCCACCACACACAACCTCATGAAAAGTACAACTTTCTCATGTGTCAAGAGAGAACTGGGGTATTTGTGAACAATTCCAGCCACCTCCACATTTTCCTTACTCTTTTAATTTGTTTCTCCCTTGAAAAACAGGAAAATACCTACAGTAGATGACATTTGTACATATTACTTTATGGTTAGGAGTAGATTGGATGCAACCTTGCCTGGGTTGAAAAAACCCAGGCTTGGCACCATATGACCTTGGAAAACTTTCATAATCCCTTTTACCTTGGGCTCATTCATATGTGAAAATAAATATTTACATTTATCATTCGAGAGAATTAAATCAGTGAATATAAACAAAATATTTAGAATGCCTAGAACATATTATGTCCCCATGCCATGTGACAGTTGTCATTATCCACAGAAATCAGTACAATGTTCCAGTCCCATCCTCATGGAAAAGGCTCATAGGAGCACTATTTAGTAATAGCCTCACATTAGGCATTGCTTAACAAAAGGGATCAGAGAGAGTGAGATATGCATACAAGAATATGATATGGTGCAACTAATTAGTTTTGAACCTCAAAATTTCAAGTACAAGTGAATGTCCTACCTTCTCGAAGGTTCTAATTTTGTGGGAATAATACCTGTAGTTATTGCTAAATGCATACTACAGTAAACCTTTTTACATTGAAGAATTGATTCTTGTTCTACCTGGGGAATCTGGTTAGATTTCTAAATGAATTTTCTTTTTCAAGGACTCGACAAATCAGTGCTGAGCAGAAGGAAATAGAGCTTTTATTATGGAAACCATCCAGCATGTTAATCACCAGTAGGATTCTCTACTGGCAGCTACTTTAAAACCATTTTAAAATTCAAAGGTGTTCTTTCTGCTACATGTTTACAGGGGCTGGAGAAATGTCATAGTGGTTAAGCACTTGCCTGTGAAGCCTAAGGACCCAGGTTCAAGCCTTGATTCCCCAGGACCCACATTAGCCAGATGCACAAGGGGGGAACACGTGTCTGGAGTTCATTTGCAGTGGCTGGAGGCCCTGGCACACCCATTCTCTCACTCACTCTGCCTTTCTCTTTCTGTCTGTCTCTCTCAAATAAATAAATTAAAAATAAACAAAAAAATTGAAAAAAGATATTTACAGAGCAAACTATAAACTGCCCCTCCAATTGCCACTGATACCATAGAATTTCACTATTGTCTAACACTATACAACTTATTTAATTTTATATTGTATGCTTTATTGTCTTTTTATCTTATTACCTCAAAGGTGCTTGTAAAGATATATTTAGAGGAGCATCCAAGCCTAGTGTCAAGACCCTTTTAGTATAGCAAAAAACATTCATAGCTTTCTAATGACTGAATGACACTGTGAAGTGCTGGGTGTTGTCAGGTTCTCAAGCAATGGACATTCCAAGATAACTAAAATAACTGGTTGATTGCATAAGCTTTGGAATTTAAAGCACTATTTTTTAGTTCTGAGCCAAATACTTTAAATCCATACCTTGTTTCTGGGTGGCAAAGCCTTGGATAAACTCAACATTACAGAATGCTTGGGGGTCACTCTGAAGTTATACAGCACTTGTTTCTTTTACAGACCTATAGTATGTCAGGTAGTACATTGCAGGCTTGTTAAGACTGAGACTAAATGATTAGGTAAATTCTTCTGACAATAAGTTATGTGTAAGACGTTCAATCTTGATTCAGAGCACTACTGCGGTTTTGGCTGAATCTATGTTTTTGTTCAATGGGATTCTTCCAACTATCACAGGATAGCATTCATAAATTGTGATATTCCAAGGTATACATATGAACAAAGGACAGTTCATGGAGTTTCACTGTTCCTAGGTGAGAAGTACTGTGTAGAGCTTGCTAGTGCATGTGAAAACCTATAACCGGAGTCAAAGTCTTTTTTCTTTTTGGTTATACACACACACACACACACACACACACACACACACACACACAAATATATTGAAAGCTTACATGTTTAATGAAATATTTTTTCTTAAAAGAAAATTTCATACAATTTTAACAACCATAGGGCATTCTCTTGTCTTTTCCCCAAACAAATGATATTGTTTTTATGGCATTTGCAAATACAATGTTTTCATTGGCTCACATAAAGTATTTTCTTTCCTCCAACCCCAATGAAATGACCAAATTTCAACCACAAAAACCATTCTAAAATTAAAAAAAAAAGAAGAATGCTAAATAGTTAGGCCATTCACATGCTTTTTAAAATTTAACTTTATTAGTTTTCTATTCTGCAAGTACAGGCAGTTTGGTACCATTATTAGGCTCGTCCATGACCTACCCCCTCCCTATTGGCCCCTCCTTGTTGAGGTATATGGATTGTGCATTATGGAGTTAGTCCACAGTTATTGGTACGATAAATGTCTCTGTATATCATGACCCAACATGTGGCTCTGACATTCTTTCCGCCTCCTCTTCCACAAAATTTCCTTGAGCCATGTTGGGTTCATTTTTGGTCTGCTTCAGTGATGAGGTGTTGGGGGCCTCTGAGGCTCTGGCTCTCTGATTTGGTAGAAGTTGATTTTTCTCTGTGTTGGTCTCCTTCCCCCTTGTATTGGTATCTGGTTCATCAGGAAAACATCACCCTTGCTTGTTTCACCAATTTTCCTTAGTTTCAGCTGGGGCCCTTTTGAGGTAAGGAATTTTTATTTCAAACGCTTAACATGATGGTAGAGGGCTACAGAAACTCCTTGAGGCATTAGAGAGTCAATCAGAAGCTAGCAGTAGTCTCCTTCAGACTTCCATAGCTACTGACAGCCTACTGAAACCCAGGTAAGCCAGTTCTCTTGCTCCTTCCCCCAACCTTGTGTAAACAAAGCAGTATGGCCACAAGCCAGTGTTTTTCAACATCAGCCTGCTTTCCTTGCAACCTATGTGATCTGGAAAATGGGGAATTAGACCAGTAAGAGACTTTCAGGGGAAGTGATGCTATTTGAAATAAAGGGGATCATATAAGAAAAGATGATTGCCCAAAGTCACCTAGCTATGGAAGGTGTAAATTGTGGCTCCAGTTTCAAATAACATTCTTTTTTTAAAAAAATTTAATTTATTAGTTTTCTTTTCAGCAAATACAGGCAGTTTGGTACCATTGTTTAGGCTCATCTATGATTTACCCCCTCCCATTGGACACTCCTTGTTGATGTAAATGGGTCGTGCATTGTGGAGTTAGCCCCCAGTTATTGGTATGATAAATGTCTCTGCAAACATGACCCAACATGTGACTCTGACATTCTTCCCCCCCCCTTCCGCAAAATTTCCCTGAGCCATGTTGGGTTCATTTTTGGTCTGCTTCAGTGCTGAGGTGTTGGGGGCCTCTGAGGCTCTGGCTCTCTGATTTGGTAGGAGATATTTTTCTCTGTGTTGGTCTCCTTCCCCTTTGTGCTGGTATCCGGTTCACAGGAAAACGTCAGCCTTGCTTGTTTCGCCAATTGTCCTTCTCTAACTTGAATCTACCCAAGATACCTTACATACCCAGCAAGCACCTCATGGACTAGACAATAGGATGGATGGGAGGGCGGGGAGGGCATCGAAGGGTAGGAAACAGTAATCTGGACCCAAACGGCAATGGTACCATAAAATTCTACTTCCTAAAAGACAGACCAAATGGCTGAACCTTCACTAGACCCTTACAGGAAACACCTGAACCACAAGACACTGGAGAGGGTAGGATCAAGACTAACCTAAATCTTCTACATCTTCCCTCAAATAACATTCTTAAAGATGTCTGCTGTTGCTGTGTTGGGAGAAGTATGTCCTGAGAGAGTTTCTTAGTGATTGGGTATGTGTTCCAAATGTGCTATAGATTTATTATGATTTTAAATGTTTAGTTTTAAAAAACTTACTAAAGTGTAGCATTCAGTTGAAAACTTGCATAACTTTTAGCAGGAGAGTTTCTCGTGTGTGACACCTGTACACAAGTACTCAGACTCCTCAGCACCAGAGCAATCCTGGTCCCCATGCCCCATCAGTGCCCACACTTCTAGGAAACCATGTCTTGACTTCTGTCTCATAGATGGAGACTAGTTTTGCCTAACATTCTAGTGAACAGAAGTAGAAAGACTTAAACTGCATGTTCTCTTTTACGTCTAGCATACTTTGTTACACTTTAAATTTGTGGTAATTACGTTTACAAAGTAAAATTTTTCTTATCTGGAACATTGACTATTTCCGTGTATTTCTGTGTAATCTTGTTTCATAACACCATATCCTATATCTGCTTGTAGGTATTTTAGTACCATAGTCTCATAATTGCTGCAGTTTTAATGCTATGTGATAGGCTAACTTACATTTTTGTCAGATCACCTTAACTCTTTGATGTTTGAATTATACATCTTAGAATCAGTTTTCAAACATACTTTTTACCTTTTTTACATACTGTTTACCTTTGATTTGAGTTGCACTGAATCTACAGATCAGCTAAGGAGAAATGTGCCCCAACCATATTGAGTCTGTTCTCGAATAGCCTGCTATCTCTCCATGCATTCAGGTCTTCTATCAATAATATCCAATTTCCTTTCTAGAAGTCTTATACTTCTCACTAGGTTTACACTTGGACAGCTTGACAGCTTTTCAAAATGAAGAAAAGTGTTCCTATATTTAAATCTTCAGAAATCTATGCAAAGGTTTCCAGAAATAGACCACCAATAATCATAAAGGGTATTACACATTTACTCATTTAAGTAAATACAGACAAGGAGGTAATGAATTCATAAATAAATGAAACATTTTTATTTCTGCTGAGTTTTTATTCACATAATTAGGTTACAATGAACCTATAAAGCTTATTTTTTCCAAATAAAAAGTTTATCTTTAGTCATATTTGTTTACATTGCCTTACAGAAGTTTTCAGGAATAAATATACAAATATAATGTTAATATAACCAAATCACTGTTACCAGTTTTTACAGAGATACAGAGTTGAACAAAGGGTTAAAATACTTGTACTACATACAATGGTAATAATATATACACTAATTACACAGATAAAACTTATATAACTGCTTAACAATATTGTTCCTGCAAACAGGGAACACATACATATTATGTATATAAAACAATGACCCCTCAAGCATATAATTATTAATATTACTTAACTATATCACAAAACAGCCTAGTTACAATCACAGCTTCTGTCTAGAAGTGTTTCACAGATAATGAAATAAATGTGCTCAAATATTTAAGCTCATCTGGTTTTGGAAGACTGAAAAGGGGCATAAATACCACAAATTTTAATAAAACTGGGTATTGTACACAGATGCTTAGAATAAACAAGACATATCATGATACATATTTATTTCTAAGTCTGTGGCAGCATGGACTTGTTTTTTACTGTTCTATGTCTTGTACCCAGAACTGGCACAGAGCAGGTAAGAGATACTTCTTGAATAATGAACAATGTATTTTGGTTATATTTCAATAAGCTTTGAAAACCTGGAAAGTAGCATGAACTTAGATCAGGAATATCCCAGTGTTCCCATCTTTTAATTTAGGCTGCATAGCTAAAAAGCTTTGAGAGAACATATACAACATCCTTCCCCTTCTACTCCTGACAGTCTTTGTTCTTACCCATGTTAGTTTGCATCTCCTGGCAAAATACAAAACTTCAAATATTTACAATATTGTTTTTTCTCTGAAAAGACTGCACATGTTATTTCAAAGAGGAATTCCTTTAGCCTGTAGGCAAACTCTAGAAAGATTAAGTACTTGAGCCAAGCTGAGTTCTTTAGTGAACACTTGGACAGTACATGATGCAAGTCCAGCTTATTCAAGTACTTCCTTGAAAGCATTTACTAAGGTCATTGTATTAATATACACTTTATCAGATTCATATGAAATAATAGTCCTTATTGTCTTATACTCTAAACTTGGGGGGGGGTTGAAATTAAATGTCTTTTTTTTTTCTTTTTCTTTTTTTGCAGTACTGGGAATTAAACCAAGTGCCTTGGGCTGACTGGAAAAATACTCTATCACTAAACTATGTCTCCAGCCCATCAAATATTTTACTAAACTAATAAATGATCTAATTCATTATTAAACCTATCTGATTAATTAATTAAACTAATAAAGCATATTTCCACTTAAATTACTGGCATACTATTCCAAGACTATAAATGCATATAAATGTGTCCAGAATTAATATTTAATACAAATGTTAAAATAATTACTGTAATTTAAGGGCCTGTTGTATAGACATGCACCTTATTACATATAATAATGAACCATATTATTACATATTCTCTAAAAAGAAGGCTTAATATTGATTAAAACAAAAGCAAAATGGAAAAGAGATGGAGCTCAGGGATAGAGAGCTAGCCTAGCATGTGAAAGAAAAAGACTTAAATTTTGGGTGAGTCGAACTCTAGATTAGGTGCTTAATAAATATTTGATATGTGGTTTACTGGAAGAAGAAACAGTGTGGTTTTCTTTGTTAAAACTGAACCTGGAAATTAATTCTGCTGGCTTTGCTTAAAATTCTCTTTTTGCATGCCACCCCCGACCTCCAGCCACCCCCAATAAGCCTATCTTAATTCATGAAATGTATAATTGCACTCCAGCTTTAAATAGCAGGCTTAAGTCACATGGTGTCATCACCACTCTGCATGGAGATCCAAAATGCCTCTGATCCCTGATAAAGCAGCAAGTCTCAGACATCAGGACATTTGCTTAAATAGAAAAAAAAAAAAAAAAAAAAGCCAAACTAAGTGTATAAACTGTGAGCCAGGATAATGGAAAGTTGGCTGGCTAATGTGTTTTGTGCCTGTCATAGACCAATCTCCAGAGTAAGCCACCAAGTGTAGCCTCATAGTACTTAATGAAACTTTCATCTTGTGGGCATTTGGGGGCCTTTGCTTTCTTCCTCTCTTTTTAAGTTTCGTGTTGTGCCCACACTGACCCTAAACTTTGTTTTGTAGCCCATGCTGGCTTGAACTCAGTATCCACCTGCCTCAGCCACCTCAGTCGCTTACAGGCATGTACCACTGTGCCTGGTCTTTTTACACAAGGACATACAGTTCAAAAATAGAAAAACTAACATATTATTTTATATTTTTAACACAAATTAGCTAATTCATTCTTTTTCATTTTAGAGTCAAAAATTTACTGGTAGGATCAATTGTAAGACATGGGGGACACATCAATTTTATTTCTCCTTAGTTGACTTCCAAGGCAGAGAGAGTAAACAGCCTTCTCCCAGCTCTCTTACTTTCCACAGCTGAGAGTGTAGGATGTTTACAGTATCTGTCACTCAGCGCTCTCTAAGGTAGGTTGGCAGTTAGCAGCACAAGGCTCAGGAAACCCATAAGCATTTGAAGATAGCCTGTGTTACAGGAGATGAAAAGCAGGATACCTGGAACTGAATTGGTCCTGTTAGACCTGGGGCCTGGGTTGAGCGAGGAGGCCACTTGCTTGCATGCTACCTGTTCAGTGCTTATTCATTTCTGTTCTGAACACCGCAGGATTTTTATACACTCATGTGTTTGATTAATTCTGGACTTCTGAAATTCTGGGCTTCCCCAAAATAGTTTCAAAAGTCTCGCTACTTTCTGTCTTTAAAGGCACACATTTCCCTTCTGACTATGAGACAACATGAACCCCAGCTCCTCACTCTCTCAGCTCTATGACTGTTCTATCCCACTGCTACAGAGACCTAAGGACAATGGATGAACTGTGTCAGCAGGCAGATGACTTAATTAATTAACTTAATTAATGGCTTAATTACTGAACGTTACTTACCTTAATTATGAGTTATTCAGTTACAAATTCAGCCAAATGAACAAAAAGTAAATATGTTAGGGTATGTATCATATGCATACTAAAATTGCTACCATAATGGAAGAAAGGGAATCTGTAATTGGAGGGATACACAAATGGAGTTGTATATAGTCCAGTGGTTCTTAGAGTTCACTTACTAAATTCCTGTTCCCTTCTCTCTCTCTCTCTCTCTCTCTCTCTCTCTCCCTCCCTCCCTCCCTCCCTCCCTCCCTCCCTCCCTCCCTCCTTCCCTCCTTCTTTCTTTGTCACAAGGGCGGGTTTCACTCTAGTCCAGGCTGACCTGGAATTCACTATGTAGTCTCAGGGTGGCCTTCAACTCATGGCAATCCTCCTACATTAGCCTCCTGAGTGCTGAGATTAAAGGCATGTGCCACCATGCCTGGCTTAAATTGCTCTTTGATGCACAGAACACTTGGGTGAAGAAGAAAATCATCACTGATGCTGTATGACACAAACAAGTCTACATAATGAGAACGACACATGTGAAGCAAAGTGTTATACAACTCTAAGCCAGCACAGGGTTATTATTTTCTATGCATGCATTCAACAAACATCGACAGATACCAGCCATATGCCAACAATGCTTTAAACTCTAGGCAATGAGAATGGAATAGTATCACCCTTGTCCTCAAGACACAGCCTAATCTGTGAGATAGATGCATCTACTAGTGTCTTAGTGTGAGAAGAATTATGCTGGGTGGTAAACTGTCTTATAAACAATGCTATCTTGAATATTAGATAAAGTTATTTAGGGGAAGATGTGCTTATAGAGATTTGGAAGGGGTGAATTCTGAAAATATAGCATAGTTTGAAGTTAGTCAGAAGCAATTAACTGTCACATAGATGGAAAAAAAACCAGATATTATATGCTGAGACCTTTAAGAATTTAGCAGTAAGAGTGGAAGATGCAAATGGGTGAAGGATCTCAGAGGCCAGAGAGAAGCAATGAGAGAAGATGGGCAGGTAAACAATATGACCATGTCTGTGCTTCAGGGACAGAAAACAGAAAAACAATTATCCCATGAAAACTCTACTTGGGGAACAGGCAGTGAAACTGCACACACCAAGCCTGAGAAAGTACAAAGATCGAGGAGTGACTAGCTGAAGAGTGGGGAAGTTGAGTAAGCACCAACTCCGACTTGGACAATGAGGCTTCTCCTGTAACAAGGAGTGAGTGCAAATGGAAGCGCTGAAGGAAAGAGCTGCAAGAGGCACCAGTGTGAGCAAGGGTCTGGATCCGGAGGTTTGTGAGCCCATGTATGCTGACTGTGGACTTCTGCCTTAACTGAAGGGATGACATTTTAGAGGCCTCAGTCACACATACTTGTTCTTTATTCTGCTGTTTCTGCTCTTCTGTTCACCCTGCTAGTGGTCCCATAGTGTCTCAGCTCAAGTCTCTCTCCTCCGAAGCAGCTTCTGCTGATTCTTGCTAACATCTGCCTGTCCCTCCATCACTTACATGACCCGAAGAGCTAGAGGAAAGTTAGCCTTTCTGAATGCATCCTGACTTCTACATTTTATTTCTGTGATGGATCCCAAGGGAAGAAAAGTCAGGGTAAAAGTAAGTACACAAGTCAGTGTATGCTGCCTACACAGGCAAAAATGAAAGGAAACAACTTTAATGGACTGAATGCTGAATAATCATTTAAGAGTTTAAAATGTCCTAATTGTAAAGAACCATGCCCGTAGTAAACTAAACCCAGTCATTAAAATAACTTGTTATATAACTTGAACTCCTTAAAAGTTCTTTTTGAAACATGGAATCTGATCTTTTTGAGACACAAGTTTTCAATTTGATTGATATTTCAGACATTTTGGTGACATAAAATTGATTTCTGCTGGGCATGGTGGCACATGCCTTTAATCCCAGCACTCGGGAGGCAGAGGTAGGAGGATCATCATGAGTTCGAGGCCACCCTGAGACTACAGAGTGACTTCCAGGTCAACCTGGGCTAGAGTGAGACCCTATCCCAATAAACCAAAATAAATATATAAATAAACATTGATTTCTGATAAAACTAGGGTTTGACTATTTTCAAGTCTAAATACAAAAAATTACACAATTTAAATGTGCATTCTATATGATCATACTTGGCAAATTCAGTATTCAAAATAAATTAGTGTGGGTATAAGAAGCAAGCCCAGGGCTTTTGGGGGGTATTCCTTATCCCTAGAAAAAATTGCTAGTACACAATCTTTTATGATATATAGTAGCCTTCTGTATTTCTCATTTTAAGTTAAATCGTAGCAGCTCAAAGTAAGATTCATGATGCATTATTATTTTTTATATAACATTGTACACTTTTGTAGCTTAATGTATTTGTATGCCAAGTTTCTAGCTGCCTGAGTGTCCTAATTATTAGTCAGGCCATTCCTTGGTGAGCAGGCTTCTTAGCATGGTATTCTGTGAATGTGTCCCTTAAACTATTTCACCCCCCTGGTCCTTTCCCTTGTTTAGACTTCATTTAAGCCAATATGTATCTTGCCACCTTCCATCCCACTTTCATTTTGCCAGCATTGAAAAAAAAAATATGGCATCATCAGACCAAAATCCCAACTTCCCACAATGCGACAAATGTATTTTCCAGGAAGAGTTAGTTATATGGAAATTACAAAGGATCTACTATGAAGAAATCCCAACAAACCTAATAGTACATATTCTACTTCACAGTAACTTCATTTACAACTTAAAATACTCTTAATCTAGTTTTGCTTCCTGTGTGTGTAGCACGTGTGGTGTGTGTGCAGGACATGTACATGCATGTGTGCACAGATGCATACACCCCATGCACATGCTTGCAGGCGCCAAGATGTCAGATATTCCCCTCTGGGATGCTTCCACCTTACGTCCTGTGAACACAGCTTTTCACTGAGCATGGAGCTCATAGGTTTTCAGTTAGATTTGCTGGCCAGTAAGCCCCAGTGACCCTTTTGTTTCTGTATCCCTCAGAGTTCTACACTTATATCCAGATTCATGTTGCTCTCAGCCTTGAGCAGAGAAGCCTGTTTGCAGTGGGCTGCAGTTGATGCAGATGTGTGTTTGATCAAAGTGCTCCTAGCATTAAGTGAGTGCTAAGTGCTTTTCCCTAAATGGGACATCCATATCACCCCCCTCCCCCCCCCCACACACAACTCAGGAAACACTGTAGAACTGGGAGGGATGTAAGAGTCAAGAACTAGAGGATGGGGAAAGTGCTGTCATGCTGTCCTTTCAGCATGATATGACTACTACATTCATGAACTCAAGGTATCTGTAGTTTAGTGCACAAGACTAGGTCTGGCAGTATTCCATCATGAATGAAGGAAGGGCTCAGGAGACCCCACCTCTCCCCAAACAGCTATTGGATGTTAGTGGTTGCTCGAATAGGACAGCCATCTTCTTCAATTGTTTAACCACTGGTCAGTTGTCAATACTCTAGCAAAGGATCCCCCCCGCCCCACCAACACACACACATCTTCTTGCAGGCAACTCTAATTAAACTCAGTGGATCACAAAAAACCAAGAACCCCCCACCCCCAAAAAAACCCCTTATGCACTAGGAGAGGATTAGTGGGGAAGAGGATTTACAGTAAGAGTGGGAGGGAGATAAAAGACAGTAGTAGGGGTGAATATAATAAAAAAGAACATTAATAAAAGATTAGTCAGTCTGATATAAACAATGGGTTTTTCATTCCTCCATTTTTTTTCTTTTATGGTTACTGTTTTGTTATTTTACTTAGAGGAAAAGAGAAAACCATTTTATAATGAATTTTTAAATTGCTTATGGATGTTTCTTTTTAAGCATGGAAAATCCATGTTTTCTGAAAAAAAAAACACATGGAGGCCTGAGGGCTTTAAAGATCATATATATGGATTGTCAATCAAAATTAAAGTGATAAAAAAGGTATTCAAACAGAATTTTCTTATAATTTCTGTAATCTTCTATTTATTCTGAAGTTATAATCTATAGACCACTTTTATACTTTTAGCCACAACAAACAACTATGAGTTTTATTTTTAAAAGTTACCTAACACTGGCTATGGCTATGGGGATCTTACATGGTAACAACAGAGAAATAATTTTGTTTGGTGTTGCCAAATCAGAACATTCACTGAAAAACTTTGACAAGGAAATCATTGCTTTTCAATGGTTTATTTCACTTATATGCAAGTGTGTATGTGTTTATGGGTTCAGCAAGGTGTCTAGCCACTGAAAATAGATGCCAGAGGCATGTTCCACTTTGGTGCATCTTGATTCATGTGAGTGATAAGAATTGAAACTGGGTATCAGACTTTGCAAGCACCATCTTTAACTGCTCAGCCATCTCCCCAGCCCCTATCATTACTTTCTAATTTAACTGGAAATGACAGACCTGCCAGTATTTTAATTAAATAGTATACAGTTAATAAAAGGCATACTTGGATAACTTTAGAACTAATGGTCACTGCCATAGAATATCAAATTGTTAGTGCATGATTAGGTGTTAATGAGACAAATCCCCACAGCTCAAGATTTGATCAGTACTACCAAATACTACTGCTATGTTTCAAGTCCATAGGCAAATACCCCTGTCTATTTAACACAAGAGTGATATGTGTGGTGGAAAGGGTTATCTGGGAAAAAAAATCCAAAGCAATAGTGGTCATTATGAGAGAAAAGAGAAGGGGTGTGGAGTATTAAAGAAAATTTCAATTATTGTCAATATTAATTTTCTAAACATCTCACGTGACATATTTACAATTTTAAAATTTACATGAGTACATTTAAATTTAAACTCTCTGGTCCAAAATAGAAACAGGTTTCCCTTAAAAATTCTGGCTTCTGTAGAAATTTAATCAAGCTGACTAACTTAGGACTGAGCCTTGTCTGTAATTTCCTCAGAGTGTCTACGTTTTAAATGATAAAATACTGTGGTCTATATCACAGGGTATATTTTCAAACTCATTACCAAAGTGAACGAAGACCTAAAGAAGGTCTTCATGTCACACTGTTAATATAAGTTCAATTAGAACAAATACAACTTCAATTTTACCATGTAACAATGTCTTCATTCTTTTGGCCTAATTTCCTCCTGTTATATAAGCATAGTTCTTTCTCAAGCCACAGGCAGCAATGTAAGATACATTAGTAGTTCCCTCCAACAAAGCTTTTGGCCCAAGTATTTCTGCTACAGAAGAGGATGTGGGTCCAGGAAAAGCAAGGCCTATTAAGACACATTACAACCGATTAAATGTTTCCTTCACAAAATCCAGAAAAACAATTTAAATTAAACAGTGGCTACAGAGCCTAATGGCTTGCAAAGCCTAATGGCCTCACGTTTGAGTACCAGATGCACAAAGTGGTTCATGTGTTTGGAATTTGTCTGCAGTGGCAGGAGGCCCTGCTATGCCTTTTCTCACTCACCCTCTCTCAAATAAATCTGTAAAAATATTTGAACACAGAAGCGTGTCCCCAGAAGAATGAGGGCAGGGATGAGGAAAAAGAGGGTACCAACACACAATGTATCCATATAAAATATGTTGTTAATAATAATTTTAAAAAATAGAAAGTCAGCTTGATCATTAAAAAAAAAAAAAATTGAAAAAATTTTAAAACGTACCACCAGGTGTCACTACAAGCCACAGCACTACTATTTTTTCTATTGAACTGGAAGGTAAAGAAAGCATTCCATGTTACAATAAAGAAGAAAACATCCCAGGGTAATGATTTATGCTGTTATAAGGTGATAAAACCACCTATTTGAAATAGATGAGTAAATGCACAAAACTCAATTTAAAAAATATTATCAAGAGTCATTAAGACAATGCATGCTAAATGATTTCAAATGCATTGAATAATGTTTTGGAAGTCAAGGGCCTTCTCTTTTTAGTTTTGTCTTTGTCAGGCAAATCTGAAGGAATACAAGTGTGGTGATGCTTGATAGAGACAGACATGGTCAGACAGCAAAAGCATCAGCCAACTGGTCACTCAGCTAGTCCAGACTCACGAAGGGAAAGGAACAGCTGGAAATGTTCATAAATAATAAACTAGAATGATGCATAAGAGTCATAATTATGTATGACAACATATTTTAATAACAATTCAGGCATCTTATGGAATTTCTTATCTTCATTTAACTTCTTGAAAGTACGACTTCATAATGAAAAACCTGTTAACACTGCAATTGTGTTTTAAAGTAAGTAACATAGATGCTATACACATACATGGGTGTGTAATAGTAAGTCTGTAAGGAGGTACATGAAACTATACTCTAAAGGATGCAGGGGAAGTACATGAACATATAATATTTCAAAGTTTATATAAATAGATAAAATTATATATTTGTAATTGTTTGTATTACAACTAATTCAATAATAATTTTAAATTGGTTATGATAAATTAAACAAGCATATTATAATCCCTAGGCTGACTGTTATAAGAATGTAGCACTAAGAAACCAGAATTAAAATTAGATACTTTAAAATGTTGGTTAACATAAAGGGCAGAAAATAAAGGACAGAAATAAGCAATACATACGACAACACGGAAAACAAATAGCAAAGTGGCAGCTCAACTCAACTATCTGTTCCTTCCTCTAGAGACATATTATTTAACCTCTCGTTCCCCATGGCTGCTACATTTCTTTTTCCTCAAGTTTTCATCCATCCAGTTGAGTTTTCCTTTCTGATCATTTGATTCTTTTTAAATGACTATTATAATAATATTATTCAAAACTATTTATCAAATAATCATAACTTGTCTCCTATAAGGTATCCATTATCAACTTGTGAATGACAGAACAACTGTATGTTACTGGATTGTCTTTTGGATTGTACTGGTCATCAAAGGCAACAATATTCCTTTACTATTCTGCCAACTGCACAGTCTTCTACCTGGGTAGGCCTTATAAGTACTCAGGAGACCAAGGGTTACCTTTTCCCATCCCTGTCAATCAATGCTGCAGTAGACAATTATGGAACCAAGAAGCCTACTTCAAGAGCTGTAAATATGTGGCAAAAGTTAATAATAACTTGTAGACATAATTATTTTACTTTGTAGTAAAAATTGAGGTTAAAACAATTCAAGTAAATAATTTTTTTTGAGTTAGAAGTTTACAACCACTAAACCAGCAAAATGCAGAATACTGATATGACTCACAAGTCTGTTCTTATCATGTGAAGTTGAAAAGAAAACCCACTTTTGACTTGATTACATGGCTTAAGGTAGTTTGTCCTAAGAGCAAAGTAATAGGAACCAAAAAACAAAACAAAACAAAACCAACAACAACAACAACAACAAAAAATCCAGAGAGATTGAGAGAGAGAGAGAGAGACTATTAGTCACCAAAATGAAAGCAATTCAGAGGAATCTGGCATAATGCAGTGTATTGATAGGATACATTCACTTAAATCATCAGTATGACATCTGTATGTAATATTTTTAGAGCACGCAATTATGTTCAGAATAACATGTTATTTCACTGCTACCAAAATGGGCAGGCACTAAGAGGTAACGTGCAAAAAGCTCCCTTAAACATGAAGGTTTTAATAGAAGGGTTATAGTTTGTTTTTCTTTGGGGACTTTTTGCTGGCTACTCAGTGCTTCAGTAATTTCTAAGACAAAGCAGGACTGAGAGCACAGCTTCACGATGGTGACATTTATCATGGAGAGTTCTTTTTCAAGAACATCAAATCACACATGTTTATTTTCTACCCAGCAACAGACAACTTTTAAAACATAATAACAAGGTCAAAATTCCTCAGGCAACTTCATTGTTCAGTGAAAGCTGAACAGAATCCTTACACTTTATGAAAACTGACATAGATTGCTTTTCTCAACATCAATGGTGGTATTCTAGCGCAGGTTTATTTTATTTTATTTTTTTTGTGTGTGCATGTGTGTGTGTGTGTGTGTGTGTGTGTGTGTGTGTGAGGGGGGGGGAGAGAGAGAGAGGGAAATTATTGTATATTAACAATGACAAAATTTTTTTTTCTTTTTTTGATAAAAAGGAGAGACTAGGGCTGGCGAGAGGCTTAGTGGTTAAGGTGCTTGCCTGCAAAGCCAAAGGACCCAGGTTTAATTCTCCAGGACCACCAGAAGCCAGATGCACAACATGGCACATGTGTATGGAGTTTGTCAGCAGTTGTCTCAGTGAGTACTTAATTTTTAAGTCATTTTTGCAGTGTTTATACATACATTAAATCTATCACATATCCTACTTTTTCCATTAAAGTTGAAAGAATTTCAGTTGAAAAAAAAACTTATGATGAAAAGTACTATAATGGGCTGGAAAGATGGCTTAGCAGTTAAACGCTAGCCTGTGAAGCCTAAGGACCCAGTTTTGAGGCTTGATTCCCCAGGACCCACGTAAGCCAGATGCACAAGGTGGTGCATGCATCTGGAGTTCGTTTGCAGTGGCTGGAGGTCCTGGAACACCCATTCTCTCTCTCTCTCTCTCTCTGCCTCTTTCTCTTTATCTGTCTGTTGCTTTCAAATAAATTAATTAATTAATTTAAAAAGTACTATTACAAGAAAGCACATGTTATCGTTACCTTTACAAAAATGTAACTAGAAGCTCAGTTTACTCCAGCTCCTCCCCACTTAAAAAAAAAAAAAAGTTATCTTTGGAAAAAGCTGGAATCTTGTCATCTTAAAATTTATGTAAGAACTGTACACTTCCTTCTCAACCCATCAGAAAGCTGAGGCGTTTGCAAGGGAAGCATGAGAAAATTGAAATGCCTACATAAATGCTGCTTACTCCCCTGTGGGAAATGCTTCCAGACAGCAAGAGACATACATGGATCTCAGAGGATGAGAGAAGCAGAGCTTTCAAAGTGGAACACTGTGTTCCTCCACCACATTTGTTATATCTTTAGGATTAAAGAGAGTCATGTGAAAATTAGCCAAAGAAAGGAAAAGTGAAACCCTATTAGACATTTCCTTTTCTTAACTATTTGATATTGTAAGTTCATAGAGGGAAGGTAACTGCCTGAGACACAACTTTGAGATCACCCAGGCTTCACGTACATTTGATGTCCTGGGCCTCTTCATTCTGATAAGGAGCTGCCACATTTAGGAAGTTGCTTGTGAAGAAGTTTGGTTCTTCGTGTTCATTATATTTTTTTCTGTAAAGGCATGTATTTTTTTTTTTTTCTTTGAGGTAGGGTCTCACTCTCACCTAGGCTCCCAGGCTTACTTGGAATTCACTTTGTAGCCTCAGAGTAACATTGAACTCCCCAATGATCCTCCTACCTGGTATCAAAGTATCAGCTCTCTTTTACTTTCCAACTTGATTTTTTTGAGACAGGGTCTCTCTCACTGAATCTAGAGCTCACCAATTTGGCCAGACTAGCTAGCCAGCAAGCCCTAGGGATCTACCTGTGCCTCCCCATAGCAAGGATTACAGGAACTATTATGCCTGGGATTTATGTGGGTGCTGGGTATCTGAGCTCAGGTCTTTATGCTTGCAGGGTAAGCACTTTCTTTATCAACTGAACCATCTCTCCAGCTTGACTACAGCTGCCATTAAATTAAACATAGTTTCTCAATTGTCAGAATGTAAGTGGTGTTTCTTGATTTAAAAAGAAAGTGAGGGTTTACTATTCTAAGCTGTAAGGACCTAGCAGTGAGCCTCTGTTATCACACTATTTATGAAGAGATCATTAATTAAGAAATCAAAACATATCTTGGGGGAGGGGAGTGAGCCTAGTCACTAAAGTGTCTACTGCAGAAGCATGAAGATTGGATTTCCAGGAAATATGTCAATGCTGGGTGGGCATGGTGGTCTGCTTAGAATTCCAGCACTCAGGTATGGTACAGAGGGAATCTCTGTGAAATCTAGCTAGCTAGATTACCTCAAGTAGTCAGCTGTGGTTTCAAGTGAGAGACCCTGTCTCAATAGATAAGGTGAAGAATGACAGAGATACCCAATGCCAATCTCTGGCCTATGCATGCACACATGTGCACCCACACATGTACCGACATACATAAACATACATATGCACCACATATACCCAAAAGAAAAAAATTGTATGATTTGACAGATTATCAGTTGGGAAGGAATCTATTTTGGGTAGAGGAAGGAGTCATTAAATTAAAGTCATTCTTACTAAAGTGATAGTTGATCAGGAAACTACATGAAGCATGGGAGAGAGTCATGTGTGTGTATCTGGCATAGCTACCAGACTAATTTCATGTAAAAATGTTTCCACATCTAAGTGTGACATAAATTTGTATAGGAAGCTACTACAGAGAATGAGATTGAAAGGAATCCAGGAAGCAAACAGACCAGCACAGCAAAGAAAGAGGAGACGCATACAGCAGTGCTGAGAGGAGGGGACATTTCTTTCCCTTTAGACCACTGGTGTTTCACATGTATGTTCTAAGTCTGAGCACAGGTATTCTGTCTACTGTCCCCAGTAGGTGGCACATGAGCTGGACAGCTAGAATCAGGCTTCTGCAGGCAGCAAGCTCCATAGGGCAAAGAGAGCCCCTTTTCTCTAGTCTTTCTTAGCAGAGCTACCAAACTTCCATCTTAGAAGAGAGCTGCACTGGAAGTAAAAGAATGAGGTTAGAGTGGTTCTCCTTCCCTGGGCCTACTGAGGCCTGTAGGCAGCCTTGAGTAAGTGAAAATCAGGCTGAGAGTGAGCTTAGGTAGGGCACACATATAAACAAAGAAGGACTTTGAGAACTCAGATGGCTAATGTGACCCATCTGATACAACAGTGAGCATGGATGTTGTACAAGCAATTCTCTAAAAACTCTCAAAAGAACATTAGTCTTGGGTAATGCAGTAAAAAACCGACTCAGTGTTCTGTTAGAATTCCTCCTGCTGCAGCAAAAGAATCAAAATTCTTATATGATGGTACTGAGCTCAAAAGATGTCTACTTCCCAGAACAGCACCCCTTGTAGAGCACGTTCACCAGACTATAACTATGGTCACTACAATTCACATGAATACTGGCATGAAAAGATTCACTATACTCAATGTTTTAGAAAACAGTCTGCTCCAGATTCCCGTTTACTACGGGTTATTTATTAACAAGTTCAATTGTTTCCCAATTTATCTAGACCTTGACATGCTTGAGTTTAGAGTTGGTGACTTGACAAGCTCCCATCCCTGCACTCTCCACAGCTTAGTCTGTCCACCATGCAGCAGCTGCATTCATTCAGCCCTTCTGCCAACCCCATTGAGAGTCTGGCAAGAAGAAACATTTCTAGGGAGGGCAGGGCTAATGCCTGGCCTGTTCACAGCTGTATTCCCCATTCCTAGCACAAAGTCCTGTTCGGAGTAACACATTAACAAGTATTTAGTAAATGGGCAGACAAATGTCTGAAACTCTCTGCCTTGTAGTAGGGTCCAGGAGAAAAGATATTATATTTATATAATATGGGTGTTGATTTCTAGTTCTTCTCTTTGTAAAATGATTTCTTGATGGACACACACAGAAAAGGTTAGACAAAGCATATTTAGCCAACTCACTCAAGATGTCCTTATGGGGAAGTTTAACTGAATCCTAAATAATTTAGAAGATTCACAATGAACCAATATGCCCTAGAGGAACTGATGACCAACAGATACAACCCGGAAGAGGGCCAAGTGCTAGCCTCACTGCTCAGCCTTTGCTTAGCCATCCCTGTGCAGCACTTGAAAAAATGTCAATTAAGCTAGAGAATAAAAGGCTTTCTCAATTTAACATACATTTAAAGTGGCTGGTAATTATGTTGTTGAATGATTTGGGACCCTAATGGACTCTGACAGTTAACCAATATGCACCTTATTTAACTTAGCAATGAGGCAGTGTGCCTAAAAATTTCCTATGGAGGGCAGATGCCACAGCAGCAGCAGCTTTCAGTGCAGTCCCAGGAAAAAGAGTAAGTACCCATTGAAGTACAGGTAATGAACTGAATAAATACTTAGGCAAAAGAGCAATTTATGTGGGGAAAAAAAAACAAAACAGAACTTTTAAGTCTTACCTGAGTAATACTGATGACTATCACACAAAATAAAACAATCAGTTGTCAACAAGAGCAACATTATGAGAACTGTGCTATCTTTAGAAATGAAGCATTTATGGAAGTTTTATTGGCAATGTTCTAGGTGCTGGGGAGGACAGAGAAATATCAGACATAATCCCTGCTTTTAATGCATGAGTCAGTCACAGGAATAGTAGCAGTTACAGCTGAAAACCCAAGCCATAGCCAGCAGAGGCCTCAATGAATCAAACATGGCTCCTTAGATAATGCTTGTATGAACAACTTTAACTCATACACAACCTGATGAAAATAAGGCCCATTACTCTTTTTAGAGAAAGTAGGAAATAGAATTATACCTTAGATATTATCTTTTTTTGGTTAGTTAATGTAATTTTAAACAATATATAATTCATCTATGTGGAAAATTAAATTATGGGAATTAATTCAAGCCTAAAAGAACTACTTTATCTGGTGGCATTGTACATAGTTAAGCTCCAAAGTATACAATTTGTAAATGCTTAAGAAAAGCAGGTAATGAGACTAATGGGTCAGAGAAACAAGGTATTCCATACCAAACTCTATTATATAATCAAGTCATGTCTGTGGGCTCCAAGTACTTACATGTCATGGTACAAGCAAAGCCTTTGGTGACCTGATATGAGAAGAAGAGATATAGCTACTGCTTCATAAAAGAGGACTATAACTTGACAAAATATCAGCGACATGCTATTATATTTTATAGCCACAGTACTCTATCTACTAAGACAATGGTGAGTTTCCTTTGCAGGCAGGATTTTCAGTATACAATATTCTCCCTTCTTGGTGCCTATATTTGGACTTCTAATGCTAGGAGAAAAAACACCATGCCATCAAGTAGATATATGCCACCCCAAATATGTGGTTGGTCCTAGTGAAGCTCACAGTATCTTTCACAGCCAGGTTTATTATTTTCTATCTTCACGATAGCTTTTCTTTTCTTTTCGAGGTAGGGTCTCACTATGGCCCAGGCTGACCTGGAATTAACTATATAGTCTCAGGGTGGCTTTAACTCATGGCAATCTTCCTACCTCTGCCTGCTAAGTGCTGGGATTAGGTGTACCACCAAGCCCGGCCTCAGTAGCTTTTCTGAACTTCCACTTTGTCCTTCTTTGTGACTTCCCTCACTTTCCCTTTTTCCCACTTTCCCTTGGCCTATCTCAAACCCATCTTTTTAAAAATTTTTTAATTTTTATTAACATTTTCCATGATTATAAAAAAAACATATCCGATGGTAATTCCCTTCCTCCCCCCTGACACTTTCCCCTTTGAAATTCCATTCTCCATCATATTACCTCCCCATCTCAATCATTGTACTTACATATATACAATACCAACATATTAAGTACCCTCCTCCCTTCCTTTCTCTTCCCTTTATGTTTCCTTTTTAGCTTACTGGCCTCTGCTACTAAGTATTTTCCTTCTCACGCACCATCTTAATCTTTCTTTTTTCTTTTCTTTCTTTTTTTTAAATTTTTATTTTTTCCATGATTATAAAATATATCCCATGGTAATTCCCTCCCTCCCCACCCCCACACTTTCCCATTTGAAATTCCATTCTCCATCATATTACCTCCCCATCTCAATCATTGTAATTACATATATACAATATCAACCTATTAAGTATCCTCCTCCCTTCTTTTCTCTACCCTTTATGTCTCCTTTTTACCTTACTGGCCTCTGCTATCAAGTATTTTCATTCTCACGCAGAAGCCCAATCATCTGTAGCTAGGATCCACATATGAGAGAGAACATGTGGCGCTTGGCTTTCTGGGCCTGGGTTACCTGACTTAGTATAATACTTTCCAGGTCCATCCATTTTTCTGCAAATTTCATAACTTCATTTTTCTTTACCGCTGAGTAGAACTCCATTGTATAAATGTGCCACATCTTCATTATCCACTCATCTGTTGAGGGACATCTAGGCTTTTTCTTTTTCTTTTTTAATATGTTTATTTGCAAGGAGAAAGAGTGAAGGAGGGAGGGAAAAGGGCAACACCAAGGCATCTAGCCTCTGCTAAGGAACTCCAGATGCATCCACCACTTTATGCATCTGGCTTTATGTGGGTACTAAGGAATCAAACCAGGGCCTTTAGGCTATGCAAGCAAGTGCCCTTAATTGCTGAGCCATTCCTGCAGTTCCCCCATCCCCAATCTTTCTTCCTAGGATAGCTGCCTCTTTTCTTCCTAGGACAACTCCATCTTGCAGCTGTAGAGGCCACAGAGCTCTCCCTCCTTGCCTTCTCTTTTCTCTTACTCTGCTCAAGGACCCTTATGAGGCATCATCCTCTGCTCACTTTTCAGTGTCATGCTCCCGATTCTGTCACAACCTTGGTACACTGACCTGGCAGCCTGACCCACTAGTAGTTCTTCCTGAGCAGACCCTGCTTTCTGCACCTCTCCCCCCACACATGCTAGCTTTCTGGCCTGTCTACTCCACTGATTCTCCATGTATCCGGCTCTGTCTGCCTTTCATATGTTCAGTGTATCTTGAACAGGTACTTTCCTTTCATACTGAGCTCAAGAAATTCTCTGTCCACACCTCCTAAAATTCTCACTAACATCTCTACCATCAATATTCTTAGGCCACCAATTGATTCTGTTTTATTTTGTTTTAAATGTCAACAGAGGACATGGAGTCTCCACTGTCCTTTCTATCTTTATATGACAAAGGCTCAACAAACACCTACTTAGTAAATGAACAAATTTTATATGTGCACAGTATGATGCTACTATTAATGCCTTGCCTCTGGAGATATCCAAACACTGATCTGGTGGGGCAGGCCTGAGGAGCAAGTACCTTAATGTTCCTACTATGAGGAAGAGTCCATGATGTCATGATAATCCTGTAGTACCAGGTAAATCTTTTACCTTCAATTTCTGAAAATTAATAGTCAAAAGTAGGTTGTATATTAAGTTAAAAAGTTTGCTGGTTATATTTTTTAACCTTTTTTTTTTTTTTTCCTAGAAGACACTGAAACAGTTCAACCACAGAAGAGTAACATTTCCTGAGCTACGGTGACATGGATTTCTGGTTAGCGAAGACTCCCACTGCTCTTATATCCCATAATACAAACCTTATAGGACATGGAGGAAACAGATTCACCACTATTATTTAGCAGAAGTCCTCTGTTTACAGTAACTGCCTGCTACTACCTGACACTAAGTGGTGGGAACACTAAGGCCTAGGAAATTTGTGTCTGCAGCTACCTTGGAGAACTCATGTACCTGGGAGCAAGGGACAATCACAAGAATATCTTTTCCACTACTTTGTGTAATTTAAAATTTTAATACCAAGCTGTTTGTGTTTAAGGATTTTTCAAAAACCAGGGCTTACAATGCATGTATAAAATAGAATAACGTTTTGATTCTGGTATTGTTAGAGACAGTTAAAGGGCTGTTTTTTTTTTTTCCTCTTAAATAAAATCACCTTCTGGAGATGGTTACTTCCTCACTAATTTCCCTTAAGAAAAAATTTGAGATCAGTGTAAAGTTAAGAAATTACAACTCTTCTGACAACTCCCTTTCATGGGCATGATAAAATGAACAAAAATATTCCACAAGGTCCAGTGAAACAGCCAAATGCTCTTGGCAAGTTCACAGATATCCTTAGCCTTAAACACCCTCTACTTATCAGGCAGTAGAAAAAGAAATTTCCTTAGATCCATTCAAATATAAAAACATTCTATACGACATTGAATTTTATAAAATCCCATTGTTAAATACTTCCTTTCAGACTTCTGCCAAAAGGGAGGATTACAGCTCAAAGAGACAAGGACTATGTGACCTCCTCCCCTGCACTGACAAATTTCAGGGTTACACTTTGGCACACATACAGATCTATTTTCTACAAAGGATGCAGCTTTCCAAAAATGTGAAGGATCTGGAATGAGAACACTGGCCCTCATCAGCCCACTTCCTTTATTGGAAGGGAGTCTCCCAAACAGTCCCCTGAAGGAAATACTGAAATGAAGTCACCCTGGTTTAGTAAAGTAGAGTAGTTCGATGAGACACTTGTCTCAGCAGTGACTCAAGTTCAGTGGTTAGAGCCGGAGCTGCTTGGGACATTTATTGTGGAGCTGGGGTCAAACCCAGGGCCTTGCACATTCTAGACAATGGGACTTTTAATAATGTACTTGTAGATGAACATTGGTACAAATTCACACAGAGTAATTTATTTTGTTGCAATGAAACTCATCCAAGTAGTGATAAGTACTAGTTTTAAAATATAAACCGTAGGAAATTGCTATAGCAATGACTAGCAAAAGAAAACAACTATTTGCCAGAGTTGAAAACTCTTCATTTAATAAAAAGATAGGAAGCTGTGAGAGGGGGAAAGGAGTAAAATTTTATAGCAAGTGAGGCCATGTGGAATTTAATAATTCACTTTTGCAATCATATACATTTAGTCAGCAGGTCAATGTTCCCACTGTGTTGTGCAATGCTAGGGATAGCCTTCGTCTTAAATGCCCACTATGTTGTGGGCAAATGTTTGTAGCTATGTAACTATTATTTCAGAAGAGGCCTTAAATATATAGCATTTACTACACATCTCTGAGCTCTATAAAGCATAAAGAAGTCTTGTTTAGAGATTAATTTGGTTGAGATGGCCTTAGTCCTTGAAATGTATTATTAAGCTGTATTTCAAAGCATTTATGTGTCATCAGACAGTAATGTTTTCTCTATAAAGCACAGGATAGTCTCCATGCTATGACTGTAACATATTCTTAGTAATAAAAATGGAGGGGAGGGCAGGAAAACTCTGTGGTTTCCCTTTTTTAGTAAGCAGTGTTTCACTCATCATGAATAGTTGTGTCATTAACACTCATTAAAATAGCTTTCTATTCAAAAGAGGTGTGAAAGTGAAAAGGTTTTAAAAGCATCCATACACTGCCATAATTTAAAGGCAGATGGACGTAACTTATAATCACAGCTGCACAATTAGATTACTTGTGCAAACAGGTCAATGCAGTAGCAAACAATTGTTCCTTTATGGAAGGTCCATATAGAGTCACACATGCAAAGAAATGGAAAGTCAGAGGCTATGTAGTTGCAGTATATCTACTATACATTCCTACCCATAAAATGTATTTATTTCTGTTGTTATTTTCTGATTCCCTCATACTTAACCCTTAACTATCACTTAAATGGTTAAATTACCACTTCACCATGATTTAACACTTACTAAATATTTTATAGTAAGCTGGAACTCACAGACCTGTTTTCACAGGCAAATATCCTACTAAATATTTTTCCCCCTCTGGTAAATGTATGGTACAAATGTTTGTGGAAAATTGTAAATATTCTATCAGTGTTTAAAGAGAGGGGTATTCTACTCATAAAACATTACAGAGCTTCATAACTCCTGGGCGGTGAGAAAATTTGTGCAGTGAAGCCCATCCTGGAGCTATTTCCTTTCTACCGCAAAGCACTCACAGCACATCAGGGAAGGAAATCCCACTGAGCCCAAACCAAGACAGGACAAACCAGAGCCTAGTGATACCAGAATGAAGAGTGGCTTCCTGGTGGTACATAGGGAAATGGCTTTAAAAAAAAGAAAAGAAAAATAAAAGAACACAGTACAGATAAGTGTTACCTCAGAGGAATAGTTAATGAAGACTAAATGTCAGAATTTGAATTCAGGGCTGGGGATATAGTTCAATGGTATTACACTTATCTAGCCAGTGTGAAGCCCTAGGTTTAATCCTAAGTACCACAAAAGGAAAAAAATAAAAGAACAACAACAAAAAACAACCTTTGAATTTGAAGCAATAACAGATCAGAAGGTTGAAAATCTGAATGGGTAATAATTTTGTTCTTAACAAATGTTTAGAAAACTATGAATAATTGCCCTGTATGACTCTTTGCAGTCTTTGGTGAAGAATGCCCTGTAACATAGAAAAATAAATATCCTACTATGACTCTCTGTGCCTGAAAGCCTCTCTGCAGGCCCAGTCTGACCCAGAGCTCACACTCTGCTGGACTAAGAACTCAGCCATTGTGACATGGAAGCACTGGAGCTGGAGAAGACACCAAGACAAGTCAGGAGACAATGCAAGCATCAGAAGGCCCTGGTTGAACAGAATATATAATTTTCATTTAACAGCTGCTGAAGCTCATTAACTGAGCTGGCATGAATGATTCTTTGCAACTACAAAAAGAAAGGGAAACAGATAGCAGCCTACTTACAGATGCAGCAAGAGCTGTCCCTTGTTTTGCAGCTTTCAAGGGATGCAAAATATGTCTGCATAATAACTTTATAATTCAACACTATTCTGAAGTATAACTTGCTAAAAGTTTTGGGTTATTTTTGCACATTTTCAAAACTTCCAAAATATTCTAGAACAGGTTCTCACTGCATGGCTTCTAGATTCCCACTGACCTGCCCGACAGCACTATCTCTCCAGGCACACACCTTCTGGGCCCTCAAACATTTCTCTCTCTCCCTACATTCCTTGTATTTCACATCCTCAACCTGAGAAAAGCATGCTTCATTTACTTGCCACAATCCTTTCTTAAACTGGCTGGTCTTTCTTCAGCATCTTTACCACATTTTACTCTTACTTTAAGTTCACTGCCACTTACTGAATAACCCTGAATAACTTAGCCTTACTTTGCCTCAGTTTCCTTATATGTAACTGTGACATCACTTACCTCACAATGCTATCATGATGATTCACTTGTAGCTGAAGTAAATAAGGTATCTAGAACAGTAATGGGAGCACAGCAAACAATAAATGTCATCTCGAATGTCATTACCACTATGTTACTATCATCAGGTAGCAAGGTTATTTTTCTCTCTAAGGGTATATAACCATGGAAACATGGGAAAAGCTGCTTGAAGGCAAGTATTGGTATCCACAGAAAGTAAAGATGTATGTTAGCATGCTTTCTTCCTCTCCCACCTCTTCTCCATTCTCTATACTCTCCTGCCCAAACACCCACATGGGGAGAAGAGTGTGGCATTGCTTTGTGAACATTTTCTTGCTCAGCAGAATGGTCAAGAGCACATGGACATGACCTTTATCATCCATATACATACATCTCTTGTGGAAGTTCTTCCTCCTAATAATAAGTTGTATGGTATGGACTGGTCCAGATGTTTATTTCTTTTATTTTCTCAAGTACTCTTCTCATTTTTTCTCCTTCTCCCTCCCTTCTCCCCCTTCCCCCCCAATTTTTTTGGGAGCCTATCACTTTATAGCCTAGGTTGTTCTAAACTCAATGCACAGAACAACAAATTTATCTTGAACTCATGGTGACCAGCATGCTTTAGCCTGAGTGTTGGGATTACAGGCATAAGCCACCATGCCATTTGTTTCATTTCTTTTTAAAATATACATGCAAACTTACATGACTAACTTTCCAATATGGGGCTGAAAGAGCATAAAATTATTATGCTGACCTAGAATATATCCTTCTTAGCAATGTTATTCTGTTTGCTTTCCTCTTCCTAGCATGTAACTCTTGTGGGAACTTTTCAGGGAGGATGGGCTAGTTTCAGGTGGGATGTAAATAATTCTGGTTTCTTTTTTCTTATTTATTTATTTGAGAGAGAGACAGAGAGAGAGAAAGAAAGGCAGACACACAGTGAGAGAGAATAGGCACACCAGGGTCTCCAGCCACTGCAAAGGAACTCCTGACTTGTGTGCCACCTTGTGCACCTGGCTTATGTGGGCACTGGGGAATTGAACCAAGATCATTTGGCTTTGCAGGCAATAGCCTTAACCACTAAGCCATCTCTCCAGCCTGTAATTCTGATTTCTGATCCACCTAACATTCTACCATCCCACCTACTAGCATCACAGGGATCAAACTATCTTAACACTCACTATCTTTTACACAAGTACACATTCAATATTTACTGAAGCAAGCAGATCATCATTCATCTTCTTTAAAAAATGCCACATTTAGGCAGGGTTAGATTCAATTATTATGGTCCTAACACTATTTTACATCACAGTAACAAGTACTAATCCAATGTGCCTTCATAAGCCTCCAACTCACAAATATTTCTTAAAAAGCTTTAGATTACCTGGCCTTTGCTTAACTGTTTGGGTCTGTTTTATTCACCCTATCCCATAAATGCTTTGTAATTTTTGATGAATACAACTTCTGGCCACTTCCTTGCTGTTCCCTTCTCCTTTATCTTCCAGCACTTCACATGGGGGCTGATCCTCATAATTCTAGTCACAGGACAAAGGAACCTGTAGCAGGAGAATAAGGGAACTGTTCCCACAGGACATGTTATTAAGAACCAACCTAAAGCATTAGTGTATGCATGCAAGTGCACATGCATGTGTGTGCAAAGATGAGTGTGTTTAGGAAAGACAGGAATAAAACTGGAGCATTCCTCCATGCAGAGGGAGGAACTAAGGACAGGACTTAAAGGACTAGAGCAAGGTTGCTTAAAGAACTGAAAGTCGGTTCAACTGGAGCTTAGAGAACCGAGGACACCAAAAGATGGACACTAGCCATTCAGAAAGACCTTTTCACAAGAGGCTCTGAAAGAGCAGTACAGTGTTTATGCACCTTGACACTTAATGGACAGGTTAACAGAGCAACACATTTATCATTATGATGCTAAAAATGCCCTCTGTCCTTATTGGTTCTGGCTTATTGTTCTTTAACCTAGAAATCACCAATGGTGCTAGAAAGATGTTGCTCATTCCCAGGAGTTACAATTTCCTTTAGGAAACTGACTTACAACAAACATCCTGAGATTTCAGAAACAGAGCTCTTTCACAAAAGCCTGAGCGTCTTCTAACCCTAGACATCACCCTAACATCTACGGCACTAGTTCTACCACTCAGATGGTAGCCTGAGTGACTTTTTAAAACTTTCTTTTATTAACTATTTTATTTATTTATTTATTGGAGGAAGAGAGAAAGAGAGAGAGAGAGACAGACAGACAGAATGGGCATGCCAGGGCCATCAAACATTGCAAATGAACTCCAGAAGCATGTGCCACCTTGTGCATCTGGCTCACGTGGGTCCTGGGGAATCAAACCTAGGTCCTTAGGCTTCACAGGCAAGCTCCTTAACCACTAAGCAATCTCTTCAGCCCCTGAATGATTTTTTTAAGGTAGCTTTAATTAGCTATTAGACTATTATAAACATTCAATAATAATTAAATTTATATCAACAAACTAAATATATTCCATTTTATAAAAAGAACAAATAAATTATGCTGTGAGTAAACAGTATGCAAATTTTATAATTTTGTATTCAACTTCTGACAAATAGAATTATTTTAAGTAAAATACAGATTTACTGGTAAAAGAACATAATGAAAATAAGGAAGTAGTAGCTATGTACCTGGTACAACCAAAAAAGCTACTGAAAGCATGTGGTAGAGTAGAAATATTTTTTAAAAATAGATTTTCTAGAGGACTATTTCACAGTTAAAAGATTGTTAACTCTAAACTAATATTTTTAATTATTTACTTATTACAAAGGAGAGAGAGAAAGCATGCCTGCTGCAAACAACTCCAGACACATGTGTCACATTATTCATCTGGTTTTACATGGATACTGGGGAACTGAACCCTGGCCTGCAGGCTTTGCAAGCAACCACTGAGCATTCTCCTCAGTCCCATAATTCTAAAATAATTTTAACCTAACATAATAATTAAGAACTCAGTAATTGGGCAACATTGCTTTCTTGGTCTGTACTTAGAAAAATCTACTATGTGTACAACATGATCTTGACTTGAATATTTGAATTTTAACTTTTACCAAGTCTCCAAATTACTTCAGTACAGTTTTACTCAGTGCAAATAAATCTTAAATAAGACAACAATATTAACACAGCATTAACATCCTACATCCTGACAATAAATATATTTCTACCGACTGGGAATTATGCCCCTAAGTGCTCTGTTTTATGGTCACTGAGACATATATATGTATGTATGTGAGTGAGCATTTCTTTTTTGTGTGTGTGTTTCTTAAACTTACATAAATTTCATTTTCCTTTAGGGACTACTGGTATTATCATTTATATTTTTCAAGTCTATTATTCAGATCTGGGGGTCAGGCCCTACAAAGAAGCACAATGAAAGTAAGTAGTTTCTGAATATTATCAAACTGCACAACACTTTGTGAATCTCAAGTGCTCCACAAGACACTTATGGAGAGATGCTCATGCTATGCAGAGGTGTAAGCACACCTGATGGACTTCATTCAGTAATTTTTCTAATCATGGGAAGAACTGAAGTCAGTGGGGCCACAAAGCTCACAAATGCTAAATGAATACCCAGTCTACTTGGTTTTAATTTGCATCAAAAAGCCTTCATTCTCAAGGTACTACATCACTAGACTTATAGAACAGCTAAATCTGCAAGGTAGGAAAAGCAGAGTATTACTTGCCAAACTTACCTTGTCTATTACATTAAAACCATACATTTCAAGTGTGTATTAATGACAGATAACCTGTCTTTGAATAAATACTGAGGAAGCCTTTTACGGACTATTTACTTCATTGATTCCTCCTCCTAGTAATAATAATAAGCATATTCAGAGACTTAAAAAAAAGTTCATTGGCTTTCTGCCACAGGGGAAAAAATGAAGAAAAATAATAATCATAAAAAATCAATCTCAAATAACAGCTTAATTTGCTGTTTGGCAGTATATACAACTACCATATACATTATCAAATCTACCTTTATATCTACTGAGATTCCCCAGTGTTTATTTTCTAATACTGATTATAGAACTATGGAGTAAGAAACACCACCATTGCACCACGAGGCCAATTACAGAAGCATGGAAAGAAAGCTTTACACTATTTCAGTAGTCTGTTAAGATGGTGCATTAGGAATTGCCTTTAAGATTTCAGCGTCTCTTCAAAAATTAAAAGAAATAATTAACATCCTGCAAGAGTCCCTTGGCTGTCTCTTCCTCCTCACCCATCTTCCTCCTTCTACATTACCATGCCGAAACTAGGTCTGGAATTTTGGAAACATCTCCTCAGTAATTGACCCCACTCATTTCACCATAGTAAATCATTCACAAGGACAATGATTTATTGCCCCTAATATCTATCATCCTGGTATTTATTCAATCTGTTATTTAACTATTCTTTCCTGAATCCTTTTGGTTAAAAAGCTTGTTGGAAATGGCATATAGTAGAAAACTGACAACTTTCTAAATCTCTAAGACAGAACAGGTCCTGAAGGCACTGAGTGCCCATACTGACATTTTCATCTCAGAACACTTAGACCGTAACCCTATCCTCCCTTCGAATGGCCAAACTGTCCTAGAATTGTGCAGTAGGACACTACCAGGATCATCCCGTGATGAGTACATCTGGGCAGTGAAGATGTACTCATGCCCCCTTGTCCCACCTCAGTCACATCATGCAAGGTGCCTCCTTTGCATGGCAGTTTCTCTCCTCCTCTTCCCATAATACTTAAATGCCTTTTTCTCTCTTTACCTAAGGTTGTAAAGCACCACCCCCTCCACATACACACATACACCCTTGCTTTGCTTTGGAGTTCCCCTCCTCCCTATGGCATTGGATCCTGCTTTCTCCTGGAGTTAAAATACAAGTCTTGGGCCCAAGAAATGGTTTGTCTCCAGTTGCCCTCTCTCTTGAATCTAGAACTTGACAGATAGTCCATGACCTGGATGGAGGTACTATTGGGAGAAATTTGACTTCTTGGATCCCTGTCCCTTTTCTTTCTCCCCTTTCTTCTTCTTGCCTTTTCCAGTGCATCTTCATGTCCAACACTGGGATCCAATATCTTCTGAGGAGTCTGTCTGTCAGGTTAGTGGGACACCTGCCATCTCCTAAAGTGCTCAGTGTTCTATCAGGTGACATATCCCTTAGGCAGGGGTCTGAGATCTCCCTGTTTCCCAAACACTGTCAATATACAAAGATATTGGCTCTTCTTTTGCACATACACTGGAAAGATTTAAGGGGGATATGGATACATCTACACCCTCTATCTCTCTCCACCCAATTGATTAGCACAGCTTATCACACTCCCTTCTAACTCTCCCCTCATATTTTCTCCACATAAGAACGATGCAGAATTTCTGAAGTTAAACCCATTGTTTCAAACAGAACACCAGCAAGTGACAGTATCTTTTTCTATCTCCTGCTATTATTCTTCTGTACAAACCACATTTTCAAAAGCTCAGCTTCCAAAGTTTCAAATCTGTGACTACACTGAGTTTCCTCTCAATTGCAGATGGTTGTCTATGGCCCACCTTCCTCTCTACTGTAAGCAGTCAAGATTTACAGTTTCTCTTGAGCCAAAGGAACAAACTGTGTGGCTTGTGGCTTTGCCTGCAATTTGCAGTTGCAGATTTCCAAGAGTTTTGCTTTCGCTAAAATGAGACCACATTAATGGGCATCACAGTGACACCATGAAGACTGATTCACCAGGTGACTTTGGTGAGTTGGATGAGGGGAGACTTCCAGTGGCTCTGTGAACCTAGATGTGTAAACTCCTCCCACATGACTGTTGCTGCCCAGCTGAGGCAAAGTAAAAAGGTCATTTAAATTCAAACTGCCTGTACTTGTCCTGTCTTTAAGATGTAACTTTTCTAGTTATAATCATACCATTAAAATACAGATTTTTAGATTAAACATTGCTTAGAGTTAAAGAATACTTATTCAGAGCAGCTGCTTAAAATTGAAAACTAGAGATCTAATTAAAAGCTTTAAAAGGGCTGGAGGGATGGCTTAGTGGTTAAGGCATTTGCCTGCAAAGCCAAATGACCCAGGTCTGATTCCCCAGGACCCACATTAGCCAGATACACAAAGGGGCGCATGTGTCTGGAGTTCGTTTGCAGTGGCTGGAGGCCCTGGCGTGCCCATTCTCTCTCTCCTCCTCTTTCTCTGTCAAATGAATAGAAATAAAATATTAAAAAATAAATAAAAGCTAAAAAATTTTTGGGTCTTTTAGTTTTTATACTTAAGGATGTATACATTGTATCTACTGTTGACATGATAATACTGGCTTAGAAGTCAGTACTCATATAAATTTAAATTGCTAAATTAGCTCAAATTCCTTTCAATTCATAGTACAACTAGAGGTTTTTTTTTTGGTTTTCGAGGTAGAGTCTCACTCTAGCCCAGGCTGACCTGGAATTCACTATGGAGTCTCAGGATGGCCTCGAACTCACAGCAATACTCCTACCTCTGCCTCCCGAGTGCTGGGATTAAAGGCATGTGCCACCACACCCGGCTCAACTAGAGTTTTAAAAGATAAAAGGTATCTCATTTCCCTTGAATCACATTACATAATATTTATCATACATGTAAGGCTGGTCAGCCACTGTCATGTGTCTACATCATTTTATGTGTTTCATGCCCCCAAACTACATAACTAAGTCTATGACCATGGAACTCTATTTTTACATTGTGGCTATATGTATTTTAAACTGCTAAAAACACTCTAAATATATCTCTGTACTTTTGGCTTTAACGGAAAATGCTTGCTCATGCATATCTTGTAACCTTTAAAATTCCTTCTTCTCTTTACCCAGGGTTCTAGACTACCCTTCCCTCACCTTTGTTCTGGATCTACCTTCCCCTCTCTATGCTTCAAATTACACCATTCTCCTGACACTAAAATAAAAGTCTGGGGCCTGAGAAATGATTTATCTCCACTTTCTCTACCTTGAACCTAGAACCCGTCATACTCTATTACTCTCTTCTGATATGGTAACACTGAGCTAGCATATCAGCTGAAGGGAAGCAAGGCCATGTAGGCAGAGATGCATGCCATCCCAGTCCTCACTCCTTAGCTATTGGAGGAAAGGATTTACATACACATGATATTTATAGAGAGCATAATTAAAAAATCAAGTGCAGGTTCAAATCAGAGTTGACAGATCAAGAAAGGTAAGGATCATTTAGCTGAATCACCACTGCCACTTAGAATTTCTACTTCCTTTAGAAATCTTCCATTCAAAGCTGTTACACTATTCCAGAGAATTATAAATAAAAACCAAACATTCAACACTTATATTTACTCAGTGTGGTGCTATTTTCTTAAACATTACTAACTGTATTGCAATACTTCAGTCATATTTACTAGCATCCATGATGATAGTGTTTTATTCTCAGTAACTGACCTACTATAGGGTGAGGAGGAGGCAGGAAAAGGAGAAGGAGTGAAGCAAAGCAATAAAATTTCTGTGAAATACAACATAATGAAACCTAATACTTTGTAGGCTAATATAAAAAAGAAATCTTAGAGGACCAAGTGTGTGATGAGTTTCGGAGCACTTGCCTAGCCTGCCCATAACTAGCATGGAGGAGGACTAGGAAGAGGAGGAGAATCGTTTTATACTGTAATTCATTTACAATATTTTATTTTGCTGTTATGGATGCCAAATTTTAAAATTATAAAGAAAAAATGCATATAAAACAATTAGCAATAGTTTATAACCTATATGAAATGATAATTTATCTTAAGTATATGCTTTTTGTCCATACAATTTTAGAAATGTAATATTGTAATGTTTAAGTTAGATTTTAACAAAATTTAAAAAATATAGATCTTATTTCAATCATAAATGACATTTTAAATTGTTACTGCAGAACTGTGGGGCACAAAACATAACATGCATTAACTTCTAATAATTGCAATATCTTATGGAGCTCCACATATGTTGGTTTAAGAAAATCTTAGAATATGGCAAACTACAAGTTAAAAACTCCAGTAAGTAATTATTTATTTGAAGGAAAGATTCAACTAGGAGTGGAGAGTGGAAGATTTAGAGGGTAGTGAAGACAGGAAAGAGGTGCGAAATATCACATAAGAACATAAAGAAAGGTAAATGAAGGTCAAAGAACTTCTTCAACCCTATAATCTTTTTCCCTGGGAAATACTGCCAGGTTCCCTGGGACACAGCTGAGTTATTTGCTCTAAGTGTTTTCAGTTTACCTATTAAAACAGGCCACATTTTCAACGGTAGACCCTCAGGCTCCTCCACCCAACCCCCCTGTGTGTCAGGGATAGCTAACTAACCTCTCATGCCTGGCGTGACTAATTGAGTTTGCTCACTTGATGCTTTTACGTATGAAGGCAACTCAAAGCATGTCTATACATCCGTCTCTCTATCCCAGCCATTAGCCTGCCCAGCACTTAGCAAAGTGGAATGATCTCACCACTTGAGTATCACCTGCCAATATCTCCAATGGGTATTAAGTGCTGGAACAAAAGCTGTCATTTCTAAATTAATAAATACTATATTGAAAAAGTGTGTTTTATAAGTTAAAGGATGTGCCCAATTCTTTTTAAAGTCTCTTCTTTCTACAAATAAATACATATTAAGAAAATGTACCATAATAAAAATATAGATTTTACAGAAATTAGAAAGCATGTTCTTTTACATAGTTATTATAGCCTTCTCAATCTTAAATGTTCTTATTATAGGTTAAAACTTGATGCAGTTATTACTTTTGAGATGCATTACTGGATTATCTGCTCAACTAAAAGGACCCATCTCAATGCCTAGAATACTATATTGATCAGCAAAACAAAACAGATTTTTTTTTTCAAATAAGTTAGCTGGCTCAAAGTTAGTTTCATTAAACATGTCATTAAGTTTAAAACTGCTACTTTGTTACTTAGACTAAACCAAGAAGTAAATAAAGGAGGTTCACTCCGAAAACAATAATTATTTAGCCTTTACTTACTCTCTTTTCAAATAAATTAGTTTCATTAACAGAATATTTTGTGAATGATTCTAAAAACATACTCACATTGAAATTTCAGATAAAAAAAAAAGGATCAAACAAGACACTATTTAGAATGAATTCTGATACACTGTCCTAGTAAACTTTTTTAAAAGTAAGACTATCATAACATTTTTCATTGCTTTTAATACTTTATCTTCACACACACACACACACACACACACACACATTTTATGCCCTATGTACACCCAAAGAACCAGGCTGAATGTATCTAAAGATTGCCAGAAGGCAGTTTTTAAAAGTTACTCAATTTATACATTATTCACACAAGATGTGTAAAAAAGTATCAAAGAGAAAGCTCGGCTGGTCTAGTAAACTAGACACTGCTCCTCAGGGTCTCCTTGCAGTGGGAGACAGTAGGCAGCTGCAAACATCCGACTGAAAGCCCACTTGTGGCTTCACAGCTTCCAGTCGAGGATGTTTACAGTCGCTCACTGTCAACAGGGACACACACCTTCTTCAGCTTTCTGCTTCCTTAACCTCAGGAAGAGTCCCAGTAAGTGTTTTTAAATGTACAGGCACAGTTGTGTAAAATTAATTGTAAAGCCTCATTCCAACAGAAATCTTCTAGAAAATATCTCTATTTCAAAACAAGCAAAAGCTTCATGGATGTCTACTACTCACCTACCAAGTTCCTAAAAACGATTTTGTGATGTATTGAAACAACATATGAAAATGGGTTCCATCTGTTACTGTTGACTATAAGAAACAAATAGACAAGTGATTAGGTTACTTATGATGATTACAATGTGAGTAATGTAATCAAAATCTTTCCACAGAAAAAGTGTTCAAGCAAAAACTAAAAAAATTTCTTAACAGCATGAAGTGCATATATCACATTAAATCTGTAGTTCAGTAGAAACAGGGAAGTCATAAACTGACAAAAAAATAAAAATAAAAAGAGACAGAGAGAGAGAGAGACTGACTTACGTGGTGCTTTCACAGATCACTGTTGTTCTGGAATCTGCTCCCAGGAGGACTTGCACAGTTGGCTGACTTGAAAGAGTAAGCAACAATCAGAAAAGTAGAAAGGAGTAAGAAGGTATGCACCCGGAGTTTGTCAGTATGTAGATCCAAGCCTCCACTGGAAAAACACAGAACCAATCACTGGCAGGTGTGACGCATATTAACTCCAAATTTGAATGTTCAGAATTCCACTCCCATTCTCTAATAAAATAAAAATAAATGAGGAAAATGGAAAGTTAAGCTCTATCAGTCACGACTTTTCCTGAACTAACTCAAAACCCTCTGCACCTAGTGAAAGATCCAGCAGGTACAGGAAAGTGGGTGTGCCCTTCCCTGAGATTTCTTCTTGGATGAAGTTACCACAAGCCTAAACTGCAGACAGCTTAGGAGTTTGTGATACAGAAAATAAAATCCTCCCATACAGATAGCTTCATGTTTGCTGAAAGTAACAAATATGAAGAGGTCAACAAATTACTTTTTCAAAATAAAGGGTAGCTCTGTCCATTAAGGTTAAGAAAGTTAATCTTTGAAGCAGCAGGTGAAAACACGCTGAGTTATGTTGTGGCCTTTCTTTCTCTTTATTAACTTAGGACTTTGAACTATTAAAACTTCCTAGGGAACCACATTTTCTCAATGGGTCAAGTCACACAGGGGAACAAAGCAAACTTTATCAGTGCTGTGCAATTCTACATTCCAGAAATTCCTAGTACTTGGCATTCATATGCCACTGTTGACCAGAGCTTGAGTCAATCCTCCAACCTCCTAAACTTCCCACCAAGACACCCACTTATTTTAGTTGATCCACAAACAGACAGGCAGGGTACTAATTAAAACAGATAAATACAAAGGTGTACACCCTAAGAGGATATGGTACAACAGTGACTGTTTACAAAAAGATAATTCTTTTATTCCCATACATTTTTCTCAAAGTTAAAGATCTCCTGCTCACCTTGGAACCTTTCCATTTTTGAGTAACAACTTTAAATCAAAGATGACTGATTTAGTACACAAAGCATACATCCTTCAATGACAACTCAATGGAAGAAATATCAAACCTCAGCATAACTCTGAAAGTCCAGTCTTTTGTTCAGCACTTCATGAATAAACAAACAGAAAAAATATACAAAGCATGAAACATTATAAAATTTTAGTTAAGAGTTCAAAAATGAAAAATGACTTAACAAGCATCAATATTATACTTCATGACCTTTACGTAGGTTTCTTTAACAAGGTACAACCAAGATTAAATCATGTGGAGGGCAGACTTACTCTAATGCTTGCTGAATGACTAACACTTTATGCGAAATTCAGTGTTGTCCAGATGTTTGAACTATTCAGGACATACTTTGTTATATAGACATAATCCTCAAAGTTAAAAGGTGAGTAGATTATTTGTTCAGCTTTGTCTAACCTCACATACCTGGATTTCAGTTACTTTATTGATTTTTGCAATTCTTATTCAGTGGATAAGAGTATATATACATTACTGGATATATATACTGCAAAAGCTATCAAATGGTTCTACTATACCTTCCTGGAAAAGAAACCACTGACTTACAAGATATGAACTATATAAGTGGACCTAAGACTAAAAACAAATTCTTGCCATGATATGAAGAATGTGACTGATAATAATAATAATGCATTAAAACTATGGCAGAATAAGATTCAATTGTGCTCAGTACGTTCATCTTGTACAATCCTTGAAATGCAAAAAGCAATCTTATCTAAACCCATAAGTAAAGTCTCTAAGTGTCTTTCTGCTCATAAAGTAGAGCTCTGGGTTTATTTGAAAGGTTCTAGAACCTTCCTCGCCTTTTGTTTTAACTGTATAAATGTCTAGTGTAGGCTTTAGGCCCAGGCCTTTAAGGAGTGGGGAAACTTTTTCTTAGCTATTCTTATTGCTTCAGTCTTGAATTCTTCCAACTGACTGACCCTATAATGTACTTTCCCCAGGCAGATCTACTCATGCCTAACAGTTAAAAATACTAGCCATCTAAGCTCTCCAATTCTTCTTTTATTCAAATGTGCAAATGCTATGGGGTTTTAAAAGATCAGAATCTTTAAAATTAAGTGTCTCATATTTGAATGGTGAGATTGTAAGCACTTAACAGTTGATGGGAGGTTTCCATTGTTTGCTGCCCTTCCCCCATGCTGTAGCCATGGAAAATGAAAAAGTGCATGTGGGTGACCGCCCATCTAAACAATGTCTCCCTGGCCTCTACCTTTCTCTAGCCATGTCCACCTAACCTCCCAGGTCTCTGTCTTGGGTGTTTGTAGTGGCACTGTAAGAATGAGAGGCTCCCTCAGAACCAGGCTCAATGTCCAGGCTTTCCATCCTTCCACACTCCTTTTCTTTGGGGCCCTAGAGACCAGGCAACTGCATTAATAGTACTGGCATCCAGCTTCTGTCCTGCTTCTATGACATACAGAAAAGAAGGAATGTAAGTGGTCCCTGTCCCTTCTGTAGAAAGCAAGCATGCACCCAGCTGAAGCAGACCTAGCATAACTGTACAGACAGAATCCTACTTCAAAACTAATTTTCACCTTTTTATTACTCATTCTTTTAGCTCAGTTGTCCTCATGGTTTCTAGGCTTGTTCAAGAGCTTATTCTAATTACAGTGCCAGCTAATGATAATGACGAACCTTCCCTTGACATTTTTGTTGTTTTTGTTAAGCAATACAAATAATGACTTAACTGGCCCTTTCCTTGGGAAATGAATGGAGGCTATAGGAAATTACTAGCAAGTTTTCACTGGATTATGCATATATGAAAGATTGTTCAGAAATTCAAATGTTAGGAAGTAAAGCATTTCCCTGGGTAATATAGAGCTTATTATTATAAAAAAATTATAATCTCTTCTCTGGTAATAAATATTTTTGTTCAAGTAGCATTCTTTATTAAAATGGCAGGAAAAATAAATGAAAAATTACAGTAAAGCATGTGTGCTCAAGTTCATAGCCTGTTTAATAAACTTCAACTAAATATTTATTTCTTATCAACCAATGTTTAAGCTCACCTCATTGTATCTTTTGCTACAATGTGATAAAGCAGCTACCATCAAAATACATCATCAATACGCTAATATGGAGACCAGGGGTAGAGCACTGAAGACACACTCCTGGCTGACGTTCTGGATCACTTGTATAGGAGAGGACATGCATTTGAATAAATATGAGATAGTTAACAGTTCAATAGTTGTGTTTTCATCTTAAATTCGGTAAAAACTGTTAACCAAAACAATGAGAGTTAAAAAAAATGCCCTATGTAATAAAATAGATCTACTTTACTACCTAGACCATGGTTTCTAGACAGGCACTCTTAAAGCTACCAGTGAGCTTTGGAGTTCTCATTCTACTTTCTTCACTCACCACTGCCCTCTCCTACTTTGGCTGGTATTCTCACAAAGAAAAGAGATTCTAGAAGGTCAGGGCCTCCCAGCCTCCAGGTTAATAGGGACTTTCCATCCCATTCTGCCCACCTCAGCTCCCTCCCTTTCAAAAGTTCAGGGACTTCTCAGTCAGCAGTTCCCAGATAGCCTCCCTCAAAACCCCTGCTGCTGGCTCAGCTCTTCCCTCCTGTCTCCAGCTCCATTAGACTCCTCCCTAAGAGCAGCTCTTACCAAGAAATACTCTCCCTCCCTCTGACTTCTGCTGAAATAAATCATGTTCCAAAAAAAAAAAAAAAAATCTGGTAAACTGAAGATGGGTTCCATTTCAATAATCAAATGGCAAAAATAAGAACTTAAAAAAACAAAAGCTGTAATTCTCCAAACAATAAAAACTCAACATGATCAATACTATTCCTTCAGGATAATACATGACTTTAGAGGAGCACAATTTTATAATAGAAACGGTCTTATAAAAAGTACTTATTTGTCAGGTGTGGTGACATGGTTTGTAATCATGGCATTGGGGAAGCAAAGGGCAAGGAGACTGCAACAAGTTAAAGACTAGTCTGGACTATGTAGGGAGTTTCAGTCAGCCAGAGTTACGTAGTGAAACTCTGACTCAGAACAACAAGGCTGGAGAGATTGCTCAAGGGTTAAGGCTCTTGCCTGCAAAGACTCATGACCTAGGTTCAATTCCCCAGTACTCATGTAAAGCCAGGTACACAAAATGGTATATTCATCTGGAGTTTAATTGCAGCTCTTTCTCTCTCTCTCTCACTCTGCTTGTAAATGAAGAAATAAAAATATTAAAAACAACAACAGTAACAGTAGAATCAGGCCTGCTGCTCACTCGTTGTTCTACTGCTCAGGAAGCAGGGTTGGAAGAATTATTTGAACACAGAAGTTCAAGACCAGCTTGGGCTGACATACTTCCAACCTGATCCATTCTGAAATTATGAAAATGTCAAAATACTTTTAAAGCTACACAATGACAGAGAACATTAGCTATGTTTTAAAGTTAAAGGAAACCTGAGAATGTGGGGGGGGGGATGGGAGGGATATGGTAGAGAAGACACCATACAAATCATGATCTTTTCCATACTTCTCTTATTTTGCACATTTCTTTAATGTGAATTTTCACACAGATATTTACAGAATCTTACCCATTTCAGATAAAAGGAACAGTATCTTTCATACCTCAACAGAAATTTCTTGTAAACAGTTCTCTACAAAGGCAAGTCTTAGAAGGAAGAGCTCATTTGTCTCTTCTCTACAGGCCATGATCCTACCTCCAGCCCCTTATCTACAGGTTGGGGTTCTTGAGACTCCCTCTGCATCTATGTGGGGGAGGGCGGGAGGGAATGGGACAATGTGCCTAGCAGGGGGTGGATGCTCAGTATATCCTGCTTGGATTTAAGACATAGATAAGAATTCTTAAAACAATTATCCATTACTTCTTTTTTAAAAAAAACTAGGAGCCTGGGCTGGTAAGATGCTCAGTGGTTAAAGGCTTTTACTGATCTAAGTTTAATTCCCCAGTACCCTCGTAAAGCAAGAAGTACAAAGTGGTGCTTGATCTGGAATTAGTCTGCACTGCCAGAAGACCCAGCATGTCCTTTCCATCTCTAATCATTCTCATCTCTGTCTCTGCACTCAAATAACTAAATAAAAGTAAAAATAAATTAGCTCACAACTCTATTTAAAAAATGTGTTTTTTTTTTCCCCTATTTTAAAAGGTGATGAAATAGAGATGAAAGTTAATCACTGTTCTCAGTTGATAGCCAAAGTGGTAACATGAAGATGCTATTCCCCATCCTATGAGAACTGTCCTGAGACCAGGTAGTGACTTCAAAGGTGGGAGGCAAGGGGCAGGAGGCAAGGGGCAGATCTCTTATTTCAAGAAACCAAACCAATTTTCTCTACATGAGCAGGAACTATAGTACCTGCATCTCACAGAACTCTTAAGAAGTGACTAAGGTACGTATGAGAAAGTGCTGCATGCACGCAAGTTATGTTTCCTTATTATGAATATGTTAGAGGAGATTAAGTAGAACCACATCTACTAATGTAAACAAGCCACTGAAATGTTATTTGGCCTTTTAAACCAGCTCCATGATCTCATCTGACCTAAGTGAACATCAATTTTCTCCAGTATAGTAATAGGGTTAATTATATTCTCTATACAATTCTTCCAGCTATATAAGATGCTATGACACTAATTCCTTCATTTTTTGAATTTATAAGATACAGTGGGGAAAGAAATGAAGGAGGATTGGAATTTTTTTAAAACATACAAATCATGGAAGCAGACCTCCCTTAATTAGTATGATTTTTCTTAATAAAGAGTTAGCAATTAACCCTGAATTCATACACCATCACCTCCCACACCTTCACTTTTTTTAAACAATAGGACTACAAATGGTTTAAGTATTTTTACAGACACAGTAGACAGCAACTTACTTTAGTTCTCTTCAGCAGTTTGATGAGAGAAATGGATTGTAAGAAAATTGGGCCAAAACCCCCCTCATATTCAGAGTCCAACCATCGTATCAGGTTTCAAGACTCTACACCAGGCATGTCTAACCTGTGGCTCATAAACTGCATGTGTTCCAGGATACCTATCCATCTGACACACTTGCAGATGACATCACACCACAATTTTAAACAGACAAAAAATGAGCATTTTAATTTGGAATAACTAACTGAACTGAAAATCAAAGACATTTTCCGTAGTTTTAGGACAAGGTAATATTTGACTAAAATTGCTTTGTGCTATCTAAAGCTCAATTGCTCAAATAAGAATGTTCTAGACTCTCTACAAAATAACTATAAGCCTATAAGGTTCTATTCAAACAATATTTATCAAAAATTGTACACTGTGCCTGCATTCCACTGAATCCACCCAATCAATAAGTACTCACAATAGGTTGCTACTGCTATGAAGCACTTGGGATATCTGGTGGTGGAAATCAGAGTGACTGGAAAAAATTTCACTGGTAATGTTAACCATTAAGATCAGGGTGGAAAAGGGCAGGCCAATAAAACAGTAGAGCCACAGAGACCACCATTTGCTTTACTCCTCCTGCCTCTGGGAAGGAAAGAAAGTCTGAGAAAGCATGGAGATTTTCCACTAGCTTCTAGGCCCAGGTTCCATTTCTACCTAATCACAGAGAAACCAGGCATATAGGACAGAGAGAAGGTTCTGTGAGCAAAGTGCTTACTTACATGCAGACTCGAGTTGGAACTCCCAGAACCCATGTAAAATGCCAGATATGCTGGCATGCATCTGCAAGCCTGATGTTGGAGAGGTACAGCCAGGTATATCTTAGGGTTTACTAGCTAGCTAGTTTAGCAGAGTAAGTGAGCTCTAGGTCTAAGGAGAAGAAAGCCCATCTCTTCAGGATAAGGTGGAGATTGAGTGAGTAAGAAAACTAACTCTGACTTCTTGCCTCCAACACACACATATGCACACCTGCATACACGTGAATCCACACACACGAGCATGAATATACACATGAACACACACATGTACACACACACACAAAGTCTGGTAAGTGGAAATCCAGGATACACAAATGCAGAAGACAGTGGAGGGAAATGAGTTTCCATGACAATAGGAAAGGGCAAATATATCTATAAAAGAAATACTTGCTCCTTTCTGCAAAGGGTAATTTTTGTGATTTCTCCAATATTTGAATGCTATGCCATTGCCACACTACAATCAGGAAAAATAAAATCTTTATTTCATGAATAGGGATCTAAACAAATATTTTTACACTTTTTGTTTATTTTTATTTACTTATTTGAGAGCAACAGATAGAGAGAGAAAGAGGCAGAGAGAGGGACATAGAGAGAATGGGAGTGCCAGGATCTCCAGCCACTGCAAACGAACTCCAGATGCATGTATCACCTTGTGCATCTGGCTTATGTGGGTTGTGGGGAATCGAGCTTCGAACACGGGTCCTTAAGCTTCACAGGCAAGTGCTTAACCACTAAGCCATCTCTCCAGTCCCCACACAAATATTTTAAGATCCTATTTCTCTATGTAGAAAAGGAACAACTATTTAAAAATAATTTCTTCAAATCAACACTTTCACCATTTAGATTAGCTCAGTCTTTGGTTACTTAAACAAAATATTCTTCATAAAAGATAACAGATATCGTATCTTTTTTATAAGAATAGGATAAAAAGTGATTCTTCGGAGCCTAAATAACTTATCAAAAAGTTTAAAAAGTAAAATTGGTTGTATATCTCAGATTCATGAAAAGGTCACAATTTCAACTATTCTGTCCTATTCATAAATCTGGAAAAAGTACTTTATGATTCATGTTCTGACCAGAAACGCTTATAGATGATTCAGGAGGCATTAAAAAAAAAAAAACCCTAAAATCCCTCTAAAACTTTTATCCTTACATTATAACATTCTATGCAAAAAAATATGCAATAGTTTTATTTTACCTACACTATTAAGGAAACATTTGTACAAGAATACTATTTACAGAGTTTTCCTTTTTTTCTTTACCAAGTGGACTACTTTAATTTAATCTTTGATAAAAAAGAAAAAGGCCTACCATGTTGGTTAGCATTTTAAAGCATGTAGGTCTTACTGTTTTTTTCTTACTGTTTCTTCTCTAAAGCTATTCTTAAACTGTCTCTGGTATTTTTTAAATGTGCTCAGAAGTCCTAGGGCTCTGGCAGTTTTTTAACTAATAAAACAAACATAGCAACCGAGTACCTGCAGTTCTGCAACAGTCTTGTTTGTATTACAAGCCCCATCCACAAAGGCTACAGAGAAAAGTATCCAGTATAAATAAACATTACTTAGAAACCAGTGGCATCTTAAAGCAGCACACCCAAGTCTCAAAATGCAAAAGGCAGAAATATTCCACCCCCACGACTCTCAACTCCATGGTTCAGCACATGTCATGCAAAAGAGAGTGACATTGCCTGTTACTGTGAATCGGGAGGAGGTGTGGGTGTGAATCAAATCAGCAATTCATTTTTCACCATCCTTCCCCCTCTCAATTTATCTCTTCATTTCTACAGTGTGTCTCTTTTTGCCATTGTTTCAGCTTTTAACTGTTCTATCTTCTCCCTCAATTCCACCTGCAAAGATAGCTTTGCCCCTTATAACTGTGGCTTAAGATCAACTTTTAAACTTTACACATCATTCAGGCATAAGCATTACAGATTAATATTTTTAAGGTACACCAATGGGCTAGGAGTAGGATGAAGCTGGGGTTAAGGCTTCGGGAAAAAAACAAAACAAAACAAAAAAAACCCTCCAATTATTTATTTGCAAAGCCCAAGTTTCCAGCTGAGGGAAAAGTTAAACCCTCCAGAGACAAAACTGCCTAAGTCAGCCAAAAAAATGCTAGGAGGAGAGAGAGGTAAGGGTTCCTGCGGCCCTACAAGAATCACATGAGCCCAGATGGTTCACCTTGTCTGACTGGAGCAGCAGCTGAAATCTGAGGAGCATCTCCTCTTTCCACATCTGCCCTTCACTTCCAGAGCCCAAAGGGAGGACACACTGCTCTGTAACATGGCTTGGCTGAGTCCCTGGTCCATTCCAAGTAGATCCACCTTCCCCAGCTTCCTGCACATCTTTCTGCTGTCCCTTAGTACTGATGCTGTTATCCTCTTACACTTACCAGTCTCCCCCGACTAAGGCTTTAGCTGTAAAAAGAAACTCTACACCTTATCCTTAACTGTAAACAAATTTATAATTTTAAAGCTAAGAGGATTAAACACTAACACTGACAAAGTGTTTAGTATTTAGGACATGAAAATACAAAGCACTGTTAAATAAAATAAGCCATCTGTAAACACATATATCTAGATGTATATAGCAGACCTTTTTATGATGCCAAAACAGATTCAACCAATCAAAATATAGCAGGTATACTGATTTTGCTTATGCATTATTCACTTGATAGACTTAATCAAAAATTGTGAAAGCTTTCTGAAAAAACCAGGATTTATTGTAAATTTATATGCTGATCCTGAGGTACATATTATACATGAAGAAAGATGTCTCATTGTTAAAATCATAGCTTACATAACAGAAGTGTGAGATTTCACCCTTAGCCTGTGGTATATGGTATCTGACAGTTTACTACTGAAATCAGTTGTATTCTTTTTGTATTACTGAGATAATACTATTTAAGAAGTTTCATTGTGTAAGTTAAAATATTTGACTAACAGAAAATGACCCACTTTTCACTTGGTGTTGAGACTATTATAAAATAGAAGGCAAAGCTCTAATAGGGAACATGAAAAAACAGAGAAGACAGGACAATATTATGAGCATCAAGTTCTGTGGCAATGGAACTATTACTTTCTTTGCTTGTCAGGAGTGAGTCACTAAATGATATGGTAGCATCATAACATACAGAAAGCAGAATATATTTCAAAGATGGGGCTTAATATATGAAACATGGAAAACTACCACATCATAATAAAATTTCTGATTTAAGCTTCAATTTTTCTATTTAATAACTTTTTAATTGTTTTTAATTAATTTTATTTGAGAGAGAAAGAGGCAGATAAAGAATGGGCACACCAGGGCCTTCAGCTGCTGCAAATGAACTCCAAACGTACGTACCACCTTGTGCATCTGGCTTACATGTGTCCTGGGGAAATGAACTTGGGTCCTTTGGTTTTGCAGGCATGCATCTTAACCATTAAACCATCCTTCCAGCTTCCATTTAATAACTTCTAATGTAAGAACATTCAAAAATATGTCTGGGGTCTCAATGGTAAATGAATAAAAATGACAGATATGGGCTGGGGAAATGGATTAGTGGTTAAGGCATTTGCCTGTGTTGCCTAAGGACCCTGGTTCAGTTCCCCAGGACTGCATGCCTTTTCTCTCTCTCTCTCCTTCTGCCTCTTTCTCTCTCTCTCAAATAAATTAATTAATTAAATATTTTAAAAAATGACAGATGTATTATAAGTTTAACCATAATTTAGCAAATCTTTAGCAATATTTCCATGGTCACTAGAAATATTAGTTTAATATTAATTTAGCTAGGCATGGTGGTATATATCTGTAATCCTACTACATTAGAGGCTGAGACAGGAGGCTCATTAGTGCAAGGCCAGCCTAAGATACACAGGGCTAACCTGACACACAGAAAAACAAAAAATATCAATTTACCTAAACATATCAAAAATTAATTCTAAAGATCAATTTTATTAAGTTGAAGTCCCAGAAATCATTTCAGCCAATGCTCTTTAGGTGAAAGTAATAAAAATAGTAAAATGCTAAGACTGAAAAAAGAAACACATTGAATTTTTAAAATAAAATTGTACTCACAACAATGCAAGGAATATAGTTTATTATGAAAATAGTTCCATTGGTCTTATTCAATAAAAAGTTATAAGTAATGACAGTTTTAATCTATACATGAAACTAAAGGGCTCCTATCATTAGTATTATATATATATATATATACACATACACACACACACACACACACACACACATATAACTTGAAGTATTATGCTTATGCTTATTTATATTTAAATATTATACCTTCAAGAGTTCTAGTTTTTGTAGGAATAAAAGTTCCCTTCATAGAGGTAAGAAATTTCCATTACTTGTATATTAAGAAGCCACACCCCATACAACTAATAACAGGAAAACATTTCAATTCAAACCTCTAGCACTGCTCAGCCTGAAGCAAAATTGAAAAAAGAAAACACTCAAAAATGCAAGCAGAACTCAGATTTTCAGGGAAGAAAGGAAACTTTTGCTAAAGAAGTAGCAATTATGTTGGAGAATTTATATGCGAAGCACGGCTGAATGTAAAAATTCCAGAGCAGTCAACCATAGCTTTAGCACTTTGAGTATGATTAACAGAATGAACCTTCAAAGGTCAATTAAATGTCAACACACTTTAAAGAGATATTCTTAAAGTTTGGCCAATGTATAATAGCATCTCATAATTTCAGGCTATCCCTCTTAATTTAGGCATAATGTGTATGCAATATATGTACATATATATGCTGACTTCACCAGCCAGAACCAGTAAAGTTACCTAATAGCTATCCAAGAGCTTTGCCTATCTATATGTTTTCTACTTATGCACTGATTTACAAAGAAAACATAACAGAGTTATTAAATGAAAATAAAATTCAAAATAGAGTTGATTTTCACATGAAATTCCAGTTATTGTAGATCAAATATATAAAAATGTGTCTCTGTGTGTACAAAACTGTGCCAATCACAGGGTCACATGCCTGTAATTCTAGCACTCAGGAGGATGAGGTAGTAGGTCATAAAATGGGCTACACATACTGAGTTCCAATTCATTCTGGGATATATAGCAAGACCCTATCTGAAGTAAATAACTGACTGAGTAAATAACGACTGAGCTTTGTATTCAGCATGCACAGACTTTGATTTGGTTCATGCAGATCCTTGGCAAGATTTTTACAATTGATTTAGTCCAGTGTTTTCTTCTTTATATGAAATCCACTATATATACATAGTTTTCCCTTAGGACTTTAAAACCAGCTTATAACTACCCAACCAGCTATGGCTACCAAAGCTCTGAGGAGTCAGAAATTGAAGAATGAAAAGATATTCTGGTTGGTTCAAGAAGAGATATGACCAGTGAGCTAAGTCACAATGGTTGATCCTAAGGCCACTTTATAGAAGGAAGAATTCAGTTGATGAAAAAATTTTGATTTTAGAAACCTGATGTATGAAAGTCTAGTCTAGAAACAGATACACAAGAGAAAGCAGAGGTGGCCAGAGAGGTCTGGGGTACATTCCATGAATCTTCCTACTAATATTAATAGTACCTTACTGGGCTGCTGTTAGGAACAAAGGAGCCAATGAGAGGAAGTATTGTGACACATATCACCAGCTCTAGAAAGTTAAGTAATGTTAAAAGCCTGGAAGCAGGGGCTTCTCTGTTCCATACACTTTATGTTTGTAGCAAATGCTTTCCTGAAAAAGCAAATCTAGCATTAAATTCTAGATCTATTCACTTCGAAATACAGAAATCTATGCTCTTCAACAATTCCAAAAGCTAGATCCCAAGAGGATTATTATAACACTAGTCAATGAAAATGAAATGCAAAATTTTCACCCGTAAAATTCTGGTTATGGTAGATTGAATATATATGTATAGTATATGGAAATGTATACGTGTATATAAAACAAGTGTTCCAAGCACAGTATCCTATGTCTTTAATTCCAGCTGCCACCATTATGCACCTAGAAAGTTGAGAATCAGTGATACTAAAATCAAAAACTAGGATTAAAACGTTGAAGCAGACCATATAATCAGTGCTTCTCAAAGTAAGCCTGGAAAGTAGTATATCATTAAGTGCTAAATAAGATGGTACTAAACGGGAAGAGGGTAGAGGAGGGAGCACCTGAGCCAGGAAGCTCATAATGATAAAACCTAAGTTAGTACCTAGCACTGCAGTCCACACCTTTCTCTATTCTGCCCCTCCTCTGTGCAACAATTATTACTTAGTAATGTGACCTTGCACTGTGTCCAGACCTACTTCTCTCCACTGGTGTGTTTCCTCTCTTCCTGCTTCTACAGTAACTCTCAAGGGCTAGGAAAAAAAGAAAAAAGAAAACATTACTAAAATTAAAAGCTATATGTATCAACTATGTACTGTATGTATGGCCATTATTAGCTGATGGTATTTTAATTTGCAATCTGATACAGTGTCATAAACTACTATAAGCCAGGTAGAATTATCCTCTTCACAGTAAAGAAGGTTTGCCAATGTCAAAAGCTAGGGTTAGAAAATTGTCTGGCAGAGTCCTCAGTATGTTCTTTGAATCTCTCTGCTATATGCTTATCATGGTTTTTTTCAATAAATATGTTGGGGCATTTATGAATACAGAGCTTATAGGAGCCCTTATATGAATAGGGTTATAAACAAAAATTGGCAGTAGATAGCAGGGACTTGCTGCAGCCACCATACTTGATTGCCAAATTATTATTAGCTTTAGGAGCAAAAGCTTCACATGAAAGTTTGGAAGAGTACTAAAGGGACAGCTGTCCATCAGCACTTCTAATGGCTCAGGCTGCCAGCCCTTAGGGTCCATTCTCAACTTGCTTAAAATCTAGTTGAAGAGGAATGTTACTCCCACAAACAGGCCAGATATGATAGTAGCAGATATCCTCTGAGTGTGTGTGTGCGGGGGGATACTCTAGCTCCTCTTAGTCCTTGGGTTCTGAAGTCTTAAAATGGCTTTGTAGCTGGTATCTTGGTTGAGCTGCAAAAGTGGCACATGAGGGCCTCCCCAGGCACAAGGCCCAACTCAAAGAGAGACTAATAGGTCTGGAGCCACAGGGCAAGAGGTAAAATTATTGAGCATCTGAAGAACTTGGAAAAGGAAAGAGAATAAAAGAAAAGAAAAGAACAACAACAAAAACCTTTTCTTAGAAGAAAGAAATGCTTCCATCACAACATTGGTAAGAACATCACTAATTCTTAAAATTGTCATTAACTCCCACTTTGAAAGGAGCATAAGAATACACATTTAAGAAAAAAAAAAAAAGAATACACATTTAGGTTCCACTCAAAGATATTCTGATAGAGTCTGAAGTTTTGCAAGTACTACAAGGGATCTTAGTACTTGTGCAAAACTCACACCCTTACAAACTCTGCTGGTACCTCTGACAAGACAGCCCAAGCATAACATCTAAGTGAAGAACACAAATTCTACAGGCCACTTATTGCTCAGATATGGGTCTAGGTGGAGGGGTCACTTTTAAAGGCTGCCAGTAGGCTTTCCAGAAGTTTCCAAATGTTGTGGTCTTTAGCATTCTCCTGATATCTATCTCTATCTCTATATTCCTCCCCCCCCACCTCAAACACATACACAAAATAGAATACACAGGCCCATCAGAAATAAGAGCAGATCTCACTGTAGTCCACAATGGATGTTTTCCACAGTGCTTGTCTAGGGCAAACAACTTGACCAGGTGCTATTTCTTATACTCAGTTTACATTTGGTATGAGTAGAGACAATTTTTCCCATTAAAGACTTAGTACATTTTCCTTCATATGAGTGAAAGCTTTCAAGTTAGTTAACAAAAAATGAGTTTGAAAATCAGACAGCACTCAAATGAAATATTGTGGTTATAATTAAGACATTTAATTAGACCTTCAATGACAATTGCAAGCAACTACTGACTATTTCATAAACTACTGTTTATGAAACATACCTTGTCAAAGGTTCATGTTCTTCAAATAAAACTAGGCCATGAAATGTATTATGTTAAGTCAACATTGCTATCGCTCATTCATCTAGAAACCCAGCCAGTTGTCTTTGTCTCCTTCTAAATGTGTATGCCTATTTTAAGCTATAAACTTTCAGGCTAGATATGAGAATTAAGCTCACTTGTTCTGCAGGTTCTTCTTTTCACAGCTTCTTTCCACTAATGCATGAGGATAATTCTCTTTTAAAAGAGGCAAGAGGGATTTTAATAATTCTTACTTGAGCACGGGGTATTTTAGTCAGCAAATATTTGCTGAATTGACATATTTACATTTTTTATAAGCTATAAACTGCATGGGGGAGATGGAAGGGCGAGTACCACACCTGACAAGTAGGAAGCTCTCTCATAAACGGTGAGATAACTGGGATTTCATCCTGTAGAACAAATACCTTCTTCTTTATACACTGCTGTTGAAAAGTGTATAAAATATTTAGGAGAATTTCAGCTACAAAAAAGTTTGATTTCATTTTTTATGAGAAAATGTAGGTTATGTATAATCGACAGCTAACGCTCTCTTACTTTGCAAAACAGTCTGCAATGCCAATATTTCAATAACAATTCCAGAGCAAACCTTTAACTTTTAGTTATTTACCAAAATTATGCATGCCACTAACACATCTCAACAAAGAAGATTATGTAAGTGAGCTGTCTTGGCGTCAGTGATACTGAGTTGCTATTTTCAATCCTTCATTAAATTCAGACCAAGATGTACTAGCAATGTTACTGTTCTGGTAAGTAGGAAAGATTTACATTTCTTTACTACTTACTTTGATTGCTAAGAACACTTTCTTCTCCTTTGTAAGAGACCCTCCTACCTCGCCTCCCACCCCCAACAAAAGTTTTCTAGAGAAGCAACATAGAACCAACATGACAAACGCAAGCACCTGCCCCGTTTACGTCTCTCTGTTCTGCATTAATAAACTCCCTGTGCTTCTCCTAAAACCGATCGCAGGAGGGCAGGTGCCTACAACTCCGAACCCTTCAGCAAAGTAGACCAGTCTAGAAGACTCGCAAAATAAGCAACGGATACCTAGTACTCCCTTTAGATAACCTTTCAAGCATTAGTGTTTTAAAACAACAGACTTGAAAGAGCCTTCTGTGCAGGCTGAAGGGTGAATCCCGGGCGCACATAAATATATCCCGGCCTACCCCACTTCAGAACTCTGGCAGTAAGTCAAGACAGGCCCCCCCCGGGGGGGGGCAGGGAGGGGGACAGAAAATGGCCAGCGGAGATGGATTTCAAAGCTGGACGACACCATGGAGTAGCTGTGGCCTCACGGATCACGATCACACTCACACGGACGGACACACACACACACACACACACTCGAGAGCAGATCCGAGCGGCTCAATCGCTGGTCCAAGGTCAAGCAGCGCCAGTGGCAGGCAGGGCTTGCAGCGCGACCTTCTAACCTCCCCGCCCCGCCCCGCCCCCGCCCAGGCCCGGGCAGCCATCGGCCCCCCGAAGGCTTTTCCAGAAGGGTTCCCACGGATACGGTTTCTCGAGTCGGTGGCACGCCGGTGCCTCTCACCCCCGTGGCACTTGGATTTGTTCTCCCCGCCCGCTCCACAAACTCTCCGAGGCTCCTTTCACGTCCCGCTCCCCCCGCGACCCGACACACCCGGGCGCCCCATCCGCTCCTCGATCCCGAAGCCGACTCACCCGCCAAGCCAGGGCCCGGACGCGGATCCACTCCGGGCCGCCGGTTCCCCTTGGCCACCAGCCCCCGACCGCAAACCCCCGAGAGGACGACGGCGAGCTGGAGAAAAGTCACCCGCGGCGTCCGCGGACGCCAGGGCGAAGGCCCGGCCGCGCCGCGCCGCCCCGCGGAGGCGCCGCAAACTTTTCCCTCCTCCTCCTCCCTCCCGGCTCGCAAGTTGCCGGGGCTCGGCAGACGCGGACCGACTTCCTCCACCGGCCGCCGGGGCGAAGGGGGCGCCCCAGCCCCGGGAAGGGAAGGAGGAGAGGCGGCAGCAGGCGGAGGTGGGCCCGCCCGCAGCCCTGGCAAGTTAGGGCCGGCGGAGCGCGGCGCCCCGTACCCGAAGACGCGGGGCCCGGGTCCTCGCCCTCCGCCTCCTCCTCCTCCATGTCCTCCTCCATCCCCCCCGGCGTATTGTCTCCCACGGCGGCTTCGGCTGGATCCGCCCGGCCCCGTGTCGCCGACGCCGCCCAGTGTCGCCTTTGTGTGTCTGGGCCGCCCTCGGGGGGCCGCTTCGCCTGACAGCTGAGGGACTCGCGGCCCCACCGCCGCCGGCTCCCGCGTCCCCGAGGCCCCGAGCCCGGCCGGGCCTGAGGAGCCGGAGACGCGAGCTTGACAGATGCTTGTCTCCTAGCGGGGAAGCGCGGGCGACACGACCTCCACAGACGCGGCCGGCCGCTAGTCCCCCGGGACCCCGCGCTTCCCTCTTTCGTCAACGGGTCGTAGCCGAGTCTCCCCCGATCTCCTCCGCCGTCGCCCGCCCGACCAGCTCTGCTCCCGCGCCCCGTGCCCGGCTCCGCGGACCGGCGCGCTCCGTCAAGAACCCTAGTGTGAAGGGGGGAGACGGCTCCGCCCCCCTGGCTCCAGCGTCCTCCAATCACATCGGCCTACACGGGGCCGTGCTGTCCAATCACATGGCGGGATGCCCGTACCGTCCCCGAGAGTACAGCCAATGGAACGCGACTCCGGCAACACACCCGCCCTGATCCACTAGGAACAAACCGCTCAGAGCGCAGAGGTGGGACCTGATCCTGGCGCCGCGAGCAAGTTAAGTCCAGCCGGAGCCATGTCGCTAAGTGAGTCTGAAGGGGGAGGTCCGGTGCCGGATGACCATTATTAGGAGTTGACGCAAATGGTTACGCTGGACACAGTACTTTTGGAGGTCATCAGAAACCTTCCCTCAATTTAAACGCCTTTCCTGGCTAAAGTTTGTATAGAAAAGAAAGCTGTGCAAATGCCTGGTACTACCATTGACTGCTAAAATTAAGGCGTTTGCTTTTAAAACTGCAAACAGGCTGCGTTCACGCCGGTGTATCCGCACGATACAACATTTGTATTCGTAATAAATTAGCTAGGACGCCAAGTACCTGAAAAAAGTGAGTTTCTGTTCTGCTCCGAATATCCAGACTGTTACTGGAACTTCCATGTTTTTCTGGAGAAAAAAAAAAAAATGCATTTAAGAACGAAAAGATGGGCTTAGTATGTAAAGCACTTTTATATTATAAAACATGTTATTTTATTGTTGGAAAGTTTTTGGTTTTGTTTGAGATAGGATCTTGCCATGTAGCCTATGGAGGCTACATCATCCTCCTGCCTCAGCCGCCTGAGTGCCGGTTTTACCTACATATGCCACCATGCTGAAATGCGAACCATAGTTCTATAGTCAAGTCACATGAACCGTCTTTAGTGGAAATTTATCTTCCGTGGATATTTATCTGACTAGAATAATAAAAATACAATAGAGATACAAATAGTATATCTGTAAAGTACCACATTTTATCCAGACAACACTTGAGGAAGATGCTGGCTAAAAATGACAGTAGCTTTCTATCTCAGTGACTTGCAATTAATAGACTCCAGAGTAACCTGCTTATTTGATATGATTTGGATTTATCATTTTTATTGTATTTACTGTTTATTAAAAGCTAGTAAGCTTGATTGAGCTTAAAATTGGACTACACTATGATGAAAAGGATATCTGGTACCCCACATTTGCATATTTAATATAAAATTTCCCTTATTTATATACTCCAAAGAACTGTCATGCTTAGCTTATTTATTTTGGCAACAAGCTACATTGAAGAAATTTTGTACACATGATATTTTCTTTTTGCATAAATTGTTTGATGATTAACTTGATTTTTAAAGGAGGATCTAGCATTAAACCAAAGGGAGAGAAAAAAAAGCAAATTAGAAAAAAAATTTACTGTATTACCACATTACTTTCGTGGGTGAAACTCACCACGAATTACCACATGAGCTTGAAGGAAAGCATGAAGTCCAAGTCTGTTTTGTCAAAAGTGAACCAAGTTAGCATACCCGTTAATGACTAACTCTGCAACAACAGAACAATATGCCAGGTTCTGCCTGCCTCACTGGGTGAGATCCAGCTAGCATAGTGGTTGTCAAGCACGTTGTTTTCTGTAATACATTGTGCCAAGTGCCAAGCAGGCTTACATGTGTTATCATTATTCTTGGCTTTCCTGTCAAAATACTGCCCACCCGCAGCCTGAGACTTTCCTTAGACTGCACAGTATGTCAATCTGATTTTTTTAATTCATCAGTTTTCTCTCAAAATAGATGTAAATGAAACTTCTGCCTAGGAATTCTAAAGCTAGGTGCTGCGACTCTGAAGGCCTAGGAGGGTGGACCTTCTTAACAAATATGTATTTATTTATTTACTTTTTTAAGAAAGGTGTGTGTGTGTGTGTGTGTGTGTGTGTGTGTGTGTGTGTGTGTGTATAGGCATGCCAGAACCTCTTTCCACTGCAAATGAACTCCAGATGAATGTGCAACTTTGTGCATCTGGCTTTTTGTGGGTATTTGGGAATCAAACCCAGGCTGGCAGGTTTTGCTATCAAGTGCCTTTCACTGCTGGGTGGTCTCCCCAACTCAAGGAGGACAGATCTTTGGAATCCAGGAGTTTGACAATGGTCTGGGCAACATATCAGAACTCCTGTTTCTCTTCTGTTTTTTTTTTTTTTTTTTCCTATCTCCTCACCCTCCTGTTTCTAAATAGAAAAAGTGTTCGGATAAAAGACAAGAATGCCTTTAAGAAATAATTGTGGATGAGAAAGCTTAAGAAATTTTCTTAACATATGTCTCAAAAACAAGATGAAGCATGCTGTTCAATTTAATACTCTCTTAAATGTAATGTAAAATTTATGAAAATTTAATATATAAAAAGTAATATATCCTGTGTTTGCTAATGTGCATAATTTTACATGGAAGTTATTAATAGCTTTGCACTCATTTATATGCATATAATCAAGTGCTTAATTTTCAAAGAGGAAAGTAAACATGTATTTTTAGATATGCCCATGTGTTATAATGCAATTTGTTTAGTTTATTCCAAAACATGCACTATAGTACAGAATCTTTATTATTACTTCAAACACATGTACATATGGTAGCTTTAGAATGTGAAACTTACTAAATTTAATTGAATTACCACTTGTTTCCTATTCATTAACTGTACATAAATCACTTTCTGAATGAAAATTGTGGAAGAATTGATCAGTAGAAATCCACTGGTATATTTAAGTCAAATGCAGTGTTTGACAAGTTCCTTATATCGACAAATCCACACCTATTTATTACAGGCAATGACTATTTCCTTGGGTGTATGGATGGCACTTATGATTCTAGTGTAGTGATATGTCATTGACTCAGTGATAATTTGTATGTCTTCCATTGGTGGCTTCCTCATTAGTTGTCCAGTATGGAATAAGAGAGTTGTACTGGGAAAGAGAGTTACTAGTTTAGAATGGATTTGGAGAACTGTGACCTTGGGATTATTTTAGGAATTGTAAATATATTTTTTGTTTTATTTTTATTTACTTATTTGAGAGTGACCAACAGAAAGAGAATGAGGCAGAGAGAGACAAAGAATGGGTGCGCCAGGGCCTACAGCCACTGCAAACGAACTCCAGACTCGTGCGCCCCCTTGTGCATCTGACTAACATGGGTCCTGGGGAATTCAGCCTTGAACCAGGGTCCTTAGGCATCACAGGCAAGCACTTAACTGCTAAGCCATCTCTCCAGCTTGTAAATATATTTTTAAAATAATATCTTTTATAAAAGTTGATTTGCATGATCTATGTTAATATTAATAACCACAATATTATTTTCTAGTTATTTTTTACACTGAAGGTACTAGTATTGACATCAAAAAGTGTAACCAACACCTGGATTCATATTTTCTGGATCCTAATAGTTGAAATGCTTCTGAATTTCTGTGTCTTGGGCTTCTCTTCAATTCACTGAATCCTATTCATTCATATGAAAATGATGTTATTATTAATAATGAAATAATATCTGTATAGAGAACAGAAGAATAATTAGCTTCATTTTTCTTTCTATTTCTAACATGGATGAGGGAAAATTGCCTATGAGCCTCACTTCAGATCTTTTTAGCTTTCCTTTTATGAAATATATTTTTCTGAGTTCTGGAGTCTGACCATGCAGTTTCTTCATTGTGTGAGGTGTTTATGGCAGGAATCTTTTCTATGTATATGAAGAAACCTTGACGTACATGCTTGCCTCCTTTCTCCATTTTAAATTGGATCATAGTCCCTCAGGAAAAAAGGGTATTTTAGTTACAAATTTTCAGAACTCTTAAAAAATTCTCACATATTCCAAGTATTAGTAACACAGAACAAAATCTGTAATTTAATGAGCAAGCCTTACTGACTCACTATAGTTAATATTTTAATTTTACAGATGATGTTTTACTGTGCTACTGAGGCTGATCTTGAAATTCTGGGCAAAAGTGATCCTATTGACTAAGCCTCTTGAATCTCTGACATGAATTTTTTAATAAACATAATCTTTACTTTGTCTTGGCTTATTAGTTTGCATACAAGTATTATTAGCTTACTTTGATAGATTTTATTTGCACACTCCAAAATATCTTCTGAACTGAAATGAAATTTAAATGAATAACATATTTTGAGGTGTATATAGCCCTTGGATATAATTAAATAAACATAATTTATGTATGATAAATGCAATATGAAGGATGCCACCAGAGTTCTTCACAGAGGAATTTGAATCTGATCATGAGGTCCAGCAACCATCTCAAAACCTTTCTCAGAATATGTTATGTAGCGAGGAGGGGGAGGAAGGTTCATGAGAGTCAAGAAGCTTATGAAACTTACAAAACTCACAAGCCCCTCCCATAGGATATATAAGCAGTAAGCAGGTACTGGGGAGTAAAGTTGGATAGGGAGCTCTGGTGGTACAGCTTCCATGGTCCACTGTACTGGTTGGGGTGCCCCCAGTGCAAATCATTGGCACTACAAGCTAGACTTGGGTGGACTTGTTTATTTGTTCTGTCATGAACTTTCTGTTGTATGAGATTATCATTAGTTGTTTAATCATGTCTCTTTAGGAAGAAGCACCTGTGGTACCTGCACAGGGACTGACAGAACCAAAGACAGTGAGGAGTGGTTGCCTGGACTCTGCTGATGGATGAAAAAGCACCCAACTGAGGCTGAGCCATCTGAGAGTGGAGTGTTCACAAGGATAGTACCTTTTCTGGGTGCTTCTGATGCTGTGTCTCCTTGCTGGAGGAGGAGTTGTGTGCTGAGCTGGGCAGGCATGTTACTCATTGGTTCACCAAGCTGTGGCTAGGTAGAATTGTTTCTTTTGTCTCACTGGTGCCCTATATGGGGTGAGGAGATGTTATTTCATGTCTCCTCAGGAAAAGTCATGCAAAAGGGGTACAACAGTAAAGAAATACTAGATGGAAAAAAATTATTGCTTTTATTTTTTGAAAGTTAGTCATTTTTAAAAGGCTTCTCTTAAGTAAGGTGTTGACTTAGAATTTCACAGAGTTTAATGTTTTCATCTTTTGCTTTGTTTTCTGAGATAGATTTTAATTGCCTAGAAGTTAAAGGTTGAAACTATTAAACATGCTTTTGAAGTAGTTCACAAGCATAGAATCTCATATAGCTCAGCAGTTCAGCATGCAGGAGGTTTTCAGAAGGGTTAGGAGGCATTCATTCATAAATGACAGAAAACTCAATATTATTTAAATATTAAAATACATTTATTATCTCATAAAATTTGAGCTCCACAGCCTTAATGAAGTAAAAGTTAAGGTACATATAGCAGGCAGAAAGTAGAATGAAAGAAGGATAAAAAGTAGAAAGATGTGTAGAGGTGGTAGCCACATCATTCCACCTAGAGGGGTGTCAGTAAACTGAAATTTATTGGATAAGAAACAAATGTAGGGCTGGAGAGATGGCTTAGCGGTTAAACGCTTGCCTGTGAAGCCTAAGGACCCCGGTTCAAGGCTCGGTTCCCCAGGTCCCACGTTAGCCAGATGCACAAGGGGGCGCACATGTCTGGAGTTCGTTTGCAGAGGCTGGAAGCCCTGGTGCGCCCATTCTCTCTCTCTCCCTCTATCTGTCTTTCTCTCTGTGTCTGTCGCTCTCAAATAAATAAATAAAAAATTTAAAAAAAAAAAGAAACAAATGTATGATACTTTTAAATCACAAGCACTAAACTGAAAATAATATTGATTAACGTTACAGAGGTATTGAGAGAAGGTCTAAGAGAATTATTCCTCTTTACATAGCTAAATATCAACAAGATAAATCAGAAATATTTCACATTATTTAAATTTTATTATTTTAAAAATAACAAGTTTAGCTGGGTGTGGTGGTGCACACCTTTAATCCCTATACTCAGGAGGCAGAGGTAGGAGGATCATGTGAGTTCGAGGCCACCCTGAGACTACGTAGTGAATTCCAGGTCAGCCTGGACTAGAGTGAGACCCTACCTTGAAAAGCCAAAATAATAATAATAATAATAATGACAAGTTTAATTTAGCTCTCTGTTTACAGAAACTAAAACCCAAATGATTCATAGAAATTTTCTTTGTCAGGGTGGCTCATGTCTTTCATCATAGCACTTCTTGGGAAGCTGAGGTAGGAAACACCATGAATTTCAGAATTGCCTGGGCTGTAGATTTCCAAGCCAGCCTAGACTATAGTGAGACCGTACCTCAAAAAATATGACTTTTTTCATTTTGAGAGGATTATTGCAGTTGGGTATGAGGAGGGTTGTGATCTTATTTTGATTTTGTATATATCGCAATGAAAAGATCTTAGCATAAATATATTAAAAATTAAATGCAGACTTTAACAAATGTTGTGAAACAGCAACTGTAAAATATTTGGAAGATGGTAAAATGGCAGATGGGGCTCCGTGTGCTATCATATGAACACCAGTAAGGAATTTAGATGGCAGTTTTAAATACGGCACCATTATAGATACAGAGTGAAATAATTTTATGTACCTCACAAGCAAATAATAATAAAGTAGATGTGTGTGTGTGTGTGTGTGTGTGTGTGTGTACTTGAGAACAACAGTGCCTTTGGGTCTCACAGATTCCAGGGCAAGACTGGATATGGGAAGAGTGCTTCCTAAATGCCTATTTGTTTTTTGATGAAGTCATTGTATCATTTAAAACTGTTTGACTCAGCAAACAGGAAAACTCAATTTAAAATATGCACATTGTGAGCTTCAGAGCTTGAGAAATGAATGAAATTATGGTGTAGATCCTGTGGAAAGTTACCAAAAGGAATTAGAAATCTGAAATGTAAATGATGTGAAGTATTATCTTTTTGTAAAATTTTTTGAGGCTTCAGATTCTGATATAAAACTCAGTGTTACTTTTCTGTAAATGAAGGAAATTGTTGAGCCCAATGTGAAATGTTCTAAGGGGTTTGTAAGAATCACTGTGTTTTGTGATCAGATTGTTGGGCTTGCATGCTGTATTGTGAGTAATGAAGGACAAAAATAGTATCACTGTTAGAAATCATGTAAGAAGAAAAGAGAGAGAGAGAGAGAGGGTGTGTGTGTGTGTGTGTGTGTGTGTGTGTGTAAGGAATGAAGCTGAATAATCACTATCAGTTGATAATAAGTAAGAGGGATAATAACACAAGGCTGGACTAAGTTAAAAGCATGATAGAATTGCAAAACTTCAGTTAAATGTAATGTTTGATTCCAGTGTGCAAGATTGTATTTCATAATGTATATTGCCATTTTGTGGAAGCTATAAGTACTTTAGCCAAAGCATTCCCATATAGATGGACTCGTCCCTATGTTATTTGAAAATATAGGAGTTTTTTTCATTATTAAATGTGTTTTATAGTATGTGGGGTGTGAATAGTGTAAGTGTGCATGTGTACAGATGCACTTGCAGGTTTCTGGAGACCAGAATATTGGGTGTCCTTTTTCTATTTCTCATCCATATATATCCTTGAGCTGGAATGCCCCCTTCCTATTTCCCTCTCTCCTCTCTCTCAGTGCAAGACTGTGGCTTTTATGAGACCCAGCAAGTTTTCTAGTCTCTGCTCCCCACAGGACTGGGGTTCTAGGTGTGTGTGCCCAGCTGTATATACAGTCCTGGGGAATCAAATCATATGGTCTCAGGCACTTTCAGGATACCAACTTATGGCAAGTATTCTTACTTGCCAAACCATCATTTATTATTATGCTAGCCCTCATTTAATATTGTTAGCTTGGAAAGTACCTTCAAGTATATAATGTCATTGCCTCCTCATAACTTTTCCTTGTGATGATAAGATGGCAGCTGGATGTGGTATTTAGATATAAAGACATGATTGAGCTCTGCCATTTCAGTAGGGTTGCCACTGATTTCTCTGAGACTTCAACTGAGGATAATAATTGTGAATGGGGTATCTTATTATTATATTACAAGAGTTGGAGCACTAGTTTGTGTGGACATGCTTTGTAGACATTTTGTAGTTGGTTAATATTCTTCTCTAGAAAGAGTTGTATTCTCTTATCGCAGGCAATAGAAAAGACATGTAGTGATCAATATATAATTATTGTAGTAATATAAGGTTGGGTCCATGGCATCTCCTAATTACTCACAGGTGCTCACTATATTTTGAATAGTGGTAAATAAATGTAAAATTAAGACTTGTAATTTCTTTACTTTCTGTTTGGAATTGAAGGGCTAGATAAAGTAGTGACTAGGGTGTTCTGGCTGTAAATCCTACAATACTTGGGTTTTTCTTTACTTTAGGAGTCCCTGTTGCTTTGGAAGTCCTACAGGCAATCCAAACAGTGTTGAAGGGGCCCTACTTCTTCAAAGAAGACATGAGGCAAAGAACCCAAAAGAAGATGGCTTGACAGATGCACAAGGGGGCGCACGCATCTGGAGTTTGTTTGCAGAGGCTGGAAGCCCTGGCGCGCCCATTCTCTCTCTCCCCCTCTATCTGTCTTTCTCTCTGTGTCTGTCTCTCTCAAATAAATAAATAAATAAAAATTAAAAAAAAAAAAGAAGATGGCTTGAAGTTAGGCGATCCAAACTAAAAGAGTTCCTGACGATAGAAGGGGATGCAGAAAGGATTTCTAAGACTCAAGCGCAAGTTTTCTGTGAAATCTTCAAAGCTATGACAACAACAACTTGCTTGAGAAAGTTTATCGTTACACACTTTTACCTCAATGTATCATCCTGTGTGAGTTAAGTGCTCGTTTCACTTTGACAGGAGTTAGAATCACCATAGAAACAAATAAATCGCTGGGAATTTTTGTGAGGGATTTTGTTTTTACCATTTTTTCCTTATTAGTTATATACATACTCAGTGGGTAAATAGCACATGTTGGTACCATTCTTACCCTCATCCTTGTCCGACCCCCCTAAAGGGATCTTTTTGTTGGGGATGCCAGTTATCTCCATGGGGATTATGGGTTGTGTGTTGTGGTAGTAGCCATCAGTTATGGGGAAGACTCAATGTCTCTGTGTGTAATGTCCCAACTTGTGGCTCTAACAATCTTTCTGCCCCATTTTCCACAAATTTCCCTGAGCCATGTTGGGTTCATTTTAGTTCTACTTCAGTGATAAAGTCGTGGGACCCTCTGTGTCTCTAGGTCTCTGGTTTGGTAGAAGTTGAGTGTTCTCTGTGTCTATCTCCTTCACCCTTATGCTGATACCAGGTTCACCAAGAAAGCAGAAATCTTGCTCATTTCCCTAATTACTCTATAATTTCAGCTGGGACCCTGGTGAGGTGAGATGGGCTGATTCTCTCCTCAGGTTCTGCATCCATCTGAAAAAGAGCAGATTCTCTAATGGATAGTGAAGTCAGGACCAAATAAATGGGATAATCATTATTAGTTTAGAGATAATAGGTGTAGGCTCTCTTGTAGCCCTAGATTTGTGGGAGCTTGGTATTAGAGAGCATCCTAGTTTTCTGGATGTGATTCTGACTTGTTTCCCAGTTCCAGCTATGGATTCCATTCCACTGAGCAGATCTGTTAGCCAATCCAAGAGCAGTTGGTTACCCATCATGGCTCTGTGACACTGTCGCACTAGTGTGAGCATCACGTCAGTTTGTTTGCTGCTGAGTAGCTTAGACTATGAGTTGCTTGGCCAGATGTTGGTCATTTTCCCACAGTAGCTCATGTAGCACCTTCTGTCACTAAACAAGCTAACTGCCTCGGAACCGACTCTTCCAGATTCCAGCCAGGTCTCTCTATGTTCCATATCAACAGCATATGGTATCTATGACAATAGGGTTTTACCATTAACCTTTGGTGAGTAGTCAAGTGCTCTGACAGAAGTCTGTCTTCTTATGGGAAACCTTGTAGGTCTCTCTGATCAACAGCTCATTTTGGATGTTAACTTCATCCTGGTACTGGGAGTTACAGGCCAGCACCAAGGAAAAAGAAGGAAGAAAATGATAGGTAATGTAAAAGAGAAAGAGAGAGAGAGAGAGAGAGAGAGAGAGAGAGAGAAACAGTAGAAAATTAAGGATAGTCTTCATCATACCCTCTCCAGGGCCCTTTGATTCAGGTGTTCCCTCTAAGGACCTGATGAAAATTCAACCTTTTAATCTGTTTTTCAGGATATAGGATTTATGCTACCAGTTCCATTTGGGTCCACTTTTGTGTGCCCCCCCTCACCCTTGCCCTCCCCTGCCACCATACCCTTTCTATTGTCCTGTCCTCAAGATGCCTATTAGATGTGTCAGCATCTTGGGCAGATCCAGGTTTGGAGCCACAAATAAGTGAGTCCATATGACTATTGTCTTTCTGTGATTGGGTAAGTTCGCTGAGAATGATCTGTTCCAAGTTCAACCATTTTTCTTCAGATTTAATTGTGTCAGTTTTTTTCTTACTGCTGTGTAGAATTCCATTGTGTAGATTGACCACATCTTTCTTATCCATTCATGTAATGATAGACATCTGGGTTGCTTCCAGTTCTTAGCCATTATGAATTGAGCAGATAGCTATAAGCATGGTTGAGCAAATCTCTCTGAACTGAGACATGGAGCTTTTAGGGTAAATGGCCAGTAAACTGGCTCTGTTGGTAACTGTGTGGTCAACCTTTGTAGGAGTCTCCATATTGCTTTCCATAGTGGTTGTACCATCTTACATTCCCAACAACAGTGATGATGTTCCTATTTCTCCACATCCTCACCAGCATTTGTTTTCATTTGATTTTTTAAAGCTTGCTATCCTTACTGGGGTAAGGTGGAATCTCAGTTGTATTAATTTGCATTTCCCTGATGGTTAGGGGTGTTGAAGATTTTCTTAAGTGTGTGTTTGCCATTTGTATTTCTTCCTCTGAAAACTCCTTGTTCAGCTCTCTGCACCATTTTGTGAGTGGGTTGTTTGATTTTTTTATTGTTTAAGTTTTTGAGTTCTTTGTAGAGTCTAGAAATTAGGCCTCTGTCAGTTGTATAGCCAGCAAAATTTTTCTAACATTCTTCCAGTTGTCTATTGCTCTGCTTACTGTATGTTTGTCTGTGAAAAAAACTTGAGCTTCATGAGATCGTAATGGTTGAGTGATTGTTTTAAGTTCCTGTACTACTGGGGCTTTGTTCAAGAAGTCTTTTCATCCTCCTATATCATGGAAAGTTCCTCCTATTTTTTCTTCCAGTAGTAACAGAATGCCTAGTCTTAAATTGAGATTTTTGATCCATTTGTACTTGATTTTTATGCATGGTGAGATGTGTAAATGTAGTTTTATTTTCCTGCATATGGTTATCCAGTTTGTCCAACACCATTGTTGAAGATGCTGTTTTTAATCCAGTCTACATTGTTGGGGCCTTTGTCAAATATCAAGTAGCTGTAGTTACTTGACCCAAAGTCTGGGTCCTCTATTCTGTTTCATTAGTCTATAATCCTATTTTATGCCATTACCATGTTGTTTTTCTTGCTATGGCTTTGTAATATAGCTTTATATCAGGTATAGTGATGCCTCCAGAGGTGTTTCTTTTGCTGAGGATGTGCTTGGATATCCGAGGCTATTCCATATGAATTTTGAGATTATCTTTTTCTATCTCTGAAGATAAATGTTGGGATTTTTATTGGTATGGCATTAAATCTGTATATTACATTTGATAAGATTGCCATTTGTGAGGGATTTTTTATATTATGTTAATTGTGATAAGATGCCCCACCCTAGCTGTGGGCAACATTATCCTATGGATCAGAGTCCTGAACTGAATAAAAAGAGAAAGGGAGCTAAACATAATGATTCATTGCTAACTGCTTTCTCAGTGTGGCCTCAATATGACCAGATGCATCAAGTTCCTGTCTCCATGATAAACTGGTACCTCAAAAATAAACTGAAATAATTCTTCTTCCTAAAAAGTTACTTCTTGTCAGATATGGCAACAAGAAAGTAACTAATACATCTATCAAACTTTATGTTTAATTCATATAAATTGTTTTTTTTCAAGGTTATCTTGGCAAATAAATAAAAACCCAAAAAGCATCTGTAGGCAGGGGCATTTATATATACTACTTAGTTTGGTTCATTTAAATGGTATCATATGAAGCATAGGAAAATAATTAGACTATGAAAATATAAGCTGCTTTATTCCTTTCTTTAAAATTCTTAAAACATCAGCAGACCTTTGGACATATATCTCTAGATGACATATAGAATAGAATTAAAAAGCAGGGCTAGGCTCATAGTTCATTGGGACAGCACTTACTTAGTAGGTGTCATGGCCTGAACTGGATCCTCAACAGAACCAAAAAAAGTTTAAGTAAAATTAAAAAGGCCTGATTGTATTTATGATTTATTTATCTTATTGCTAAAACATGTGGGTTAGAGAAAGAGAAAAGAATTTTGCAGTATGTGGAGGTTATTGCTAAAAGTAGAATAATGACTACATAACATATTATCATGTGCTTTATTGCTGTAAAAATAATCATTTGAGAAATTTGCATGCATTTATTATTACAAAGTTTGATATCAATGTATTAACCAGCAGTAATATTTTTTATTTATAGGGGACAGGGTATAACTTGCTGTTTGCCAAGAATATACACAAGGTATAAATATGATAAAATCTGGAAACATAAGCACCTAAACATTAACTATGATTGTCTTACTAGGATGATGGTAATCTATGTGTCTTTCTGATCTTTCTAAAATTTTTCCAATATATTTTACAATTAAAACAATTTAAAAAGCCTTTTTAAAGGTACAAAATTGAGAGAGAGAAAGTCCCATTTCTCATTTTCCACATTAGTTATTATTAAATTTGTGAACAAAAGTATATGTGTATAAAAAATATTGAAAATCTCCTTACTAGGTCTTCTGAAGCAAAATCTTGAATATTCGTTGTGGTAAAATAATTACAGTGACATTCATGACTAAAGGAAAGCAAGAAAACAATGTAGAGAGAAGTAGAATAAAATTTAGTATAACAGTTACCTCTGACATAAATGTTATTCCAGGTTATTTTTTTATTTTTTTTTTTTAAGGAATATGGTAAACCTTTTTTTTTTCTTGGTAGCTTAAATGGACAGAATATTTGAAGACTAGAAAATAATATAATAGAAGCCAGTCCTATTGTTTGAAAGACTGATTTGGTTTTCACTTGTGGAGGTCATTAGTAGTTTTAAGGTTGGCATAGACCTTTAATCCCAGCACTTGGGCAGCAGAGATAGGAGGACTGCCATAAGTCGAGGCCACCCTAAAACTACATAGTGAATTCCAGGTGAGCCCAGGCTAGAGCAAGACCCTACCTCAGAAATATGCATGTAGCATATTGTGATATAATTTAGTACAGAGTTCTCAACCAGGTGAGGTTTTGCCTTTACCTCCACCTTGTCCAGGTGATATTTGGCAGTGTCTAGTGACATTTATGAGTATTACTTATGAGAAAGGAATGTGCCACTGACATCTAGTTTGTAGATGCTATTGATCCTCTACCACACAGGCAAGCTCTCTGCTGTAAAGGTACACTCAGCCCAGATGTCAGCAATACATAGGTTGAGAAATCCTACTTTAAACACCTAATTATTTACAGATAAACTAATAGGACCATCAACATCAAAATCTATCATAAAAGAAAAAGAAACCTTTTTATGTTCCGTTTTCCTCTAAGCAATGGAAATAGAAATTTTATTCCCTGTTCTTCAAAGTGGAAGCACTTCTAATACATTTTTGTGATCTGAAATTATATTTAGAAATTTAAGAAACCTAAGGTTTGAAAAAGTAGAACTGAAATAGTATGACACTCAGAAAATAAATGTGCTGCAGCAAGTTAGTTGAGAATGGCTTAAAAAAAAAGTCCTCAAAAGAATATTTTAACTGGTAATTTGAAACCGTTGGGAATGTGAATCCAGTGATCTGTCAAGAACACGCATTAATAATGGCTGCTATTCTCTCACGAAACAAATGAAAACACAAAATGCACTTATTACAATGTTTTATGTGCCCTTCAGGATCTTGCATTACTGGAAAAGGCAATGTAGGGTGAGAGATGCATGAACATAGTGCAAAGTCATTCTCAACTATACTGTGAAGACTGTCTTAGAGAGATTCCTGGGTTAGGAAAGCAACTAGAAGCTGGGCAGAATTTTGTATTGTACTAACCCCACAATCCCATCTCTTTTTCTTCAGGGCATTTAAAAATGATGCTTCCTATTGGTTGGTGCAGGAATTTCAATGAAGGTTATTGTATGTTTGTTTCTGTAGAAGAGGTCATTAACATGTTCTTTTTTTTTCCTTCCCTTTTGCCCTGCTTCCCTCATCCCTTTCTTCTTTCTTGTATGTTCCTCTGTGTTTTGGTTAATCTTGTCAATGTGACAGGATCCAGAATCACTCAGAAGACCAATCTCTGGGCATGTCTCTGGAGAAGTGTGTAGATTAGATTACTTCATGTGGGAGGACCCACCTTAGCTGTGGGTGACATCGTTCCATGTGCCTGGATCTCAGACTGAATGTAAAGGAGAAATCAAGCTGAGCACCAGGACTCATGTCTTAGTTCTCCATCCTTCTGACTGTGGACGCACTGTGATGAGCTGTCTCAAGCTCCTGCCGTCTGCCTTCCCCACGATGGGTTGTACCCTTAACTGTGAGCCAAAATAACCCTTCCCTGAGGCTGCCTTTCTCAGGTATTTGCTACAGTAGTGAGTAGAGTATCTTTTGCCATTTTATTTTTATTTCTGGTTTTTCAAGGTAGAGTCTCACTCTAGCTCAGGCTGAACTGGAATTCACTATGGAGTCTCAGGGTGGCCTCAAACTCCTGGTGATCCTCCTACCTCTACCTCCTGAGTGCTGGGATTAAAGGCCTGTGCCACCACACCTGGCTCCTTTATCTTTTTTTTTTTTTTTCTTTTCTTTAAAAATTTTTTCTTTAACTTATTTTATTTATCTTAGAGAGAAAGAATGGGCATGGCAAGGCCTCCAGCGACTGCAAATGAACTCTAGAATCATGTGCCACCTTGAGCATCTGGCTTACCTGGGTCCTGGTGAATCAAACTTGGGTCCTTAGGTTTCTAAGGCAAGCGCCTTAACCACTAAGCCATTTCTCCAGCTGTATTACACTTTTTAAATCATAAATCTCTATCAAGTATTTCTTAAGTTATGTTATCATAAATTCTATTTGAAGCTGGGTGTGGTGGCACATACCTTTAATTCCAACATTTGGGAGGCAGAGGTAGGAGGATCTCTGAGAGTTCAAGGTCACCTTGAGACTATATAGTGAATTCCAGGACAGTCTGAGCTAGAGTGAGACCCAACTTCAAAAGAACAAATTTCATATATATATACACACACACACAGAGAGAGAGAGAGAGAGAGGGAGGGGGGAGGGAGGGGTAGATAGTTCACTTCTTGATGTTTCATTTTGTTGAAAAATTTTAAATTTTACTCTCCAAGGGGAAATTTATACCATACACACACACACACACACACACAAACATGCATATATATATATATATATGCATATATATATATATATATGTACACACACACACGCACACACACATATATATGTATGTATATATATGTATGTATGTATGTATGTATGTGTATGTATGTATGTATGTATATGTATATTTAATATTCCACTGAGAAAGTACCTCTTATTAAGCTTTTATTTTTGAAGCTTCTCCCATTTATTTCTCTGGTTGGGGTTTTTTTTTTTTTTTAAGTATACTCTATTATACAAGGATTTATTTTGTAGTTTTGATTAAGTTAAATCTATTTTCTTCCTATTCATCAGCAGGTATGTTCTTTATAAGAAAGTCTTATTTCTTCCTATAGCCTTATTTAATTTCCCTATATAAGTCTTTTAAAGATTAATGTTATAATTGTACTTTGTGCTATTTATTGTATTGTATTGTGAATGGATGTTTTCATTCATTTTTATTGAGCATTATTTTAGGAGTTCAGTTTATTTATTCATATGTGTTTTGCATTTGATCACTTTCCTGACCACTACTACTTCGAGCCAATGTTTTTTTGTTTTTTGTTTTTCTGTTTGTTTATATGTCTATTTATTTTTTGAGACAGGGTCTCATGTACCCCAGGCTTGCCTCCAACTCACTATGTACTCAAACATGACCTTGAACTCCTGGTCCTTTTCCTTCTATTTCTCTAGTGGTAGGCTTACAGATGTATGTTACCACATCCAATTTATTTATATGATGCTAAGGACTGAACCCATTGCCTTGTACATTCTACTAAAGCATTCTACAAATCAGGCCCCTGATCTAAGGCTTTTTTAAAATTAATGCCTCTAGGACACTTAGGTAAACAAATATATTATTTGAAAACAATTTATCTATTTTATAGGTTTATTTTTTTAAAATTTTTTATTTATGAGCGACAGACACAGAGAGAAAGACAGAGAGAGGGAGAGAGAGAGAGAATGGGCGCGCCAGGGCTTCCAGCCTCTGCAAATGAACTCCAGATGCGTGCGCCCCCTTGTGCATCTGGCTAACGTGGGACCTGGGGAACCGAGCCTCGAACCGGGGTCCTTAGGCTTCACAGGCAAGCGCTTAAGCACTAAGCCATCTCTCCAGCCCTCATAGGTTTATTTTTCATGAACAAATATACCTTATATTTTTGGAATTTTATTTGTGTGTTTGTCACTCACCCTCCTCTGAATATTGGAAATCATCATGAATGAATATAATAAGTATTCTTGAATTTTTGATGATACAGTCTATTATGAACTATGATGTTAGCTATATTCTAAAGATGAATAAATATTCTTTTCTTTAAGGGATTTCATTATGGAGCCCAAACTGCCTTCAAACTCACCAACCTCATGCTTCTACCTCCTTCATGGTGGTATTACAGGTTTTTACTATCATGCGTGGGTAAATACTCTTTGTTAATGTCAATGAAATATCATTTGATTGTAAGGTTACTTTGTAAATTTTGAGGTCCAATAATGTTTATTTAATATTGTCACATTATTTTCCACTTTGAGAAGGTCACATGTTTAGTTTGCAACTTATTTGTATACTGTTTGTTGTTTAGAATTTACATCTGTGAATCATTTTAAAATATTCATAGCAATGTTATTAAGCATATTTTAAGGTTTGTTGTGAGGGCCATCATAGTCTCATAGAATTGGTGTGTTTCCCATGATGTTTTTCTGTGAACAGGAAGAATATACATGGTAGGAGTGATTTATTTCTCAAGAAATGTTGGTAAGTACTCACTAGAAGGTTATCCTCCTCTTTACCTGTCTGGATGTAGATGTTGAAAACATTTGGAAGTTCCTTTGTAGATACTACATATTTTTGGATTTGACAAACAACCGTTTCCTTCATTAATTTTGATTCCTCTTCATAAAAATTTCAATGTTTTCAGCTAATTGATTTATAAGAATCCTTTTTGGGGCTGGGGAGATGGCTTAACGGATAAAGCACTTAACCTGCCAAGCCAAAGGATCCAGGTTTGATTTCTCCAGGACCTACATAAGTGAGATGCACAAGGTGGTGCATACTTCTAGAGTTCATTTGCAGGGGCTAAAGGCTCTGGTACATCTATTCTCTATCTTCCTCTCTCATAAATAAATAAATAAATAAATAAATAAATAAATAAATAAATAATAAAAAGAATACTTTATTTACAGCCACATTTTAAAATAACACTTAATTCCATCACTAAAGCTTCTTAAAAGTACATATTCCTTCTTATTGCTAATTTTGTTTACTGTTTTTTCCTCAGTTATATTTGTTAATACCTCTTTAGTGTTAGTTCTTGCTTTTCAGAAATTCTATGCTATGGTTTATTTACCTATATTACTATATTTCTGCTTCTCTTGCATTGATTTCTATATTTATTTTGAATATTCCCTTTCTCTTATTTTGGTCACATCATTTTGTTCATGGATGGATGGATGGATGGATGGATGGATGGATGGATAGATAGATAGATAATTTGTATTTTACAGCACAGAGAGAAAAAGAAAGCGAGAGAGAGAAGGAAAATGGGTATACCACTTCGTGGATCTGAATTGACATGGCTACTGGGGAATCAAACTGGATTCATTAGGCTTTGCAAAAAAGTGCCTTTAACTACTGAGCCTCTGGCCCTTGGCCTTGTTCTAACTTTTTGAATTAAAGTAGAATTCAATTATTGTTTTTTTTTTTTTAATTTAGAACAAAAACTATGCCAGACCACATACTTGTCTTTGGATATGTGTCTTTGAAATTTGATAATTCAGGTCCTATTTCAAGGTACTTTTGTGATTTTATATTTGATCTCTATCCTCTAAAAAGGTATTAAGGAAAGCATTGATGACTTGCAAATGGTTTACAGTTTTGACTGTTTAAACTTCAAAAGAAATGTAGTATGATTTCATTGTGGTTGGAGAAGTGCAGACTCTATCATTTCTGATTTTTGAACTTAAACAATTTTTTACTTTTTGATTAGTCATAAAAAGTCATGTCATTAATTTAAAAAGTGTGTTTTCTGTACTTAGAATAGGCAAGTCAGTATATCAGTATATTTTAATATCATTTAAATATGTACCTGGGGCTAATAAAAGGTAAATTACAAGCTCCTACAACAGTATCATTTTCTTTTAGTTTCTAATGTAATACACACACAGACATACATATTCCTACTCAGCTTATAAACAAGATTGACTATTATGTTTTCCTTTTGAAGTGCATATTTATTGCCATGCAATCATTCTCTCGGCTAGCAGTATTTGTTGGTCCTGTAGTTTTCTATTTTCTATCATGAATGCCTAATGAATAGTTGTCCATGCTGTTATTTTAAATTATCTTCATTTCATTTTAGACTCAGTCTTATAAGTACCATGGATCTGAACTATTCTGGCCTTATATTATAATTAATATATATCTACTCATCTTTTTATCTTGGTTTGTAATTTCTTACATTTCTTATGAGCTTTTATAATTTGTATATTTTGGAAGATAATCATTTGGTTTTGTTGTGTTAAAAACCAAATTTTTGTGTCATTTGTATTTCCTAGTTGTCAGAACTATAAAAGTAAAGACAGACTTTTGCTTTCTTCATCCAAAATCAGGAAGTTATCTCAGTTTCAAACATCTCTGTCTTATCTTCTCTCACTGCCATGTGTCTCTTACTGTAACCTACAACTTTATATCAGATCATTATCGTTAATATTTTACTTTATTTGCTGGCTTCTAGTTTTACAACCATGTCAGCAGCTATTATTGAGATTTTGCTTTGTGTTTAAACTATTTTTTTAAAATTTTTTGGATATTTATTTATTCATCTATTTAAGAGAGAGAAGGAGGGAGGGAGAGAGAGGGAGAGAATGGACGCACCAGGGCCTCCAGCCACTGCGAATGAACTCCAGATGCATGTGCCACCTTGTGCATCTGGTTTACGTGGGTCCTAGGGAATTGAACCTGGGTACTTTGGCTTTGCAGGTAAGTGCCTTAACTGCTGTGCCATCCCTCCAGCCCTGTTTAACTGATTAAAAATGCACAGGCTAATGTTCCAGCTCATAATCCAATTAATATCAGATATTCTGATCACCAATTTTATTGCTTATGGTCAAATATCCCTAAACCCAAATTTCTTTCTTCCATCCACCTAAATGTTCTAATACATGTTAAACTGAAATTCCCAGTATACTTTCTGCCCAGTTCCTTGACATTCTGAGAGATATCTCTTGAATGCTGCCACAGTTTTAATGGAGAGTTTGGTTTCCTTTTATTCTATTTTCATTTTGATGAAGGGAGAGGGCCTGAGTTCTATTTAATGTAACCCAAAATTCCACAGGACTAAGCATCTTTCTGTCTAGACCTTGTCCTTGGGAGTGCTGGAATTGATAGCAATTACATCTGTCTTTGTAGTCTTATTTTTTCTTTAACTTTGAGGAGTTTGGAAAAGCTCCACACTAAATTTGAAAAAGCAACACTCCACACTAAATTTGAAAAAGCAACACACTGACTGATAGCCAGGTTCTCCTGTACAACCAAATCCTGATACCTTTATTCCAGAGGGCACTGTAGAATTTCATCTCTACATTACTCAATTAGGCAATCAATGATGCCAATGAATAATTCAAAGAATTGATCACACGCTTGCTAGCATTTCTCTCCCCCCCCCAGTTTGGTGATTCCTGCTGACCCACTTCCTTATGAAATAACAACAATTTGTTGCTCCTGCAGACATTCCTGATGCTAACAAAGAGTGCCATCTGTCCCAGTGCATGGTGTGTTCTCCAGTGTCTATCCCAGACTGCTTTGCAGAACTCAAAGTAATTCACAGTTTTCTTTCATCATTTCTTCCCAGTGTAGGATCACTACACAAAAATTTAAAAGCATTCCCATCTTATAACATGAGGCAAAAAGTATTGTGCTATAATTAAACAGAAAGCCAGTATAAAAATCAACAGCATAATCCAACTCATGATATTTGGGTGAAGTGTTTGTCTTTTTTTCTTAGCATCTGGGCATGCATCTTTTTACAAAAACAAAACAAAAAGTAGGTACTTGTAACTATTTCTGAAGTTCTTTCTAGAGCATTTTCTCTCCTCACTGCCAGCATGCTTTCAGGTACACCTGGCAATAGACAGAGGAAAGACCCACCCCTTTTACCCTGTGTGACAGCCTCACATTTAGTATTGCAGGAATAATTAATATTATTGATTACATATTTCCACTTAGCAAGCATTTTAATGATCTTAGAGCATTTTTATGATTGAAGATATACTAGTTGTTTTCAGTCACTCTTGCTTGTCCTGAAAATTAGAAAAGGGGTTAATAAAGGCCTGTTATCTTAGAAGAAAAAAATATGTAAGATTTTCTCACTTTCTCATACAGTTCTAAAAGTTTAGTTTTTTGAGTGGTGTGTTTAGGAGAGAAGCATGTATCCATAGTAGCTGGTGGATCCCTGTAAGTTTCATTAACAAAGTCATATTTATCCCTATAAAGAAATGCAAAGAGACCTGAAACAGTAATATTAATAATAAAAATGGAAACAACTCACTTTTGTATATGATTATTAAATGCTGGTTCTTTTTCATATGATATAATACATTTAATCCTCATTTCCTCCCAAGTGAGATGTTAACATTATTTATTATCATTTTATTTTTTGAGAAGGTGACTCACTAACCCTAAACTCATGATCCTCTAACCTCAGCCTTAGGAGTAGCTGGGATTACAAGTGCATCACACTGCACCTAGCTGCAGCAAATATTATTAGCTTCATTTTACAGAGAAAAAATAATTATAAGAAACCCTCCCAAGACCTCATAGCAAGCATGTGGCAGAGCCAGAAGTCACATGCAGACAGTCTTACATTGGTGCCAGCAAACTTCCCACCCAGCCATCCTGCCTGCAAATCACCAGCCAAAAGATTTTTCAGCACTGTTTTGTAAGTCAAGCTGTTAAGTTTTAGCAGCTAATCCTCAGTGGATGAAACACTACCCAGCTCATATGGGAGAAATTAAGAGACTCTCTCCCAAAAGGGCAAATATAAGAGAAAGTAACAGAGCTAAAGGGGACATTGTGCCTGTAGGGATTCATTCAAAAGAAACAACTTTCCAGATTTTTCTGTTTGTTTCACTCCACTGGGATATGCCCAGCCCCCAGCTTAACCTTTGCTTCATTGGCTTAGCAGCCTCAAAAGTGGGAAACATTATGAAAAGAAGCACAAGTGTCACAGTGGCCAGCTGGCAGAGGGACATTCCAGTCATTTTGTGCATCCCCTCACGAGCATTTTATTTCAGTTGTTCTTTGGCACACACAAGTTAGAAGCTCAGCTGGCTATCTGCTTTTGATGAAGAATGAAATCTCTTCAGTATCCCAAATATCTATGCATTACTAATGAGCCCTGGTCGTCATAGATTTCAAACAAGCTAGAATAAGTGGAAAAAAATATGATAGTGCTTGAGTCATTGGTTGTTGAGAAATAAGGTTACAAAAACAAGAAAAAACCATGTCTTTATTCTGTAGCTTTGAGCTACCAGTAGGGTAAAGGCTGGGAAACAAGCCACAAACACAACTGTATTATATCATAACCATGCTCTGGGGCTCAGTAGGGGCTAGAGAATGAAGTCACTTGGCATTTGTAGTGCCTTATGGTCTGTCCAAGATCTGTCTGGTTTCACCACTCAGACATGGTAGTCTAATACTCAAAAGCTGTACACGACCACTGCCTCACCATCATATGCACACACATCCTGATTTGTCAGTCCCTGTGCTTTGACAGGTTTTTGATCTTCTCAGTCTCACATACGTGCCCCATACTATACTTTTACAATGAAGCCCTACTCATTTATTTTACTATACTTCCCATGATCATTGGTTCTTTAATTGCATAATGCCTAGCTCTTTCTGGGCCATAGTAAGCACCAAGTACACTTGTGACCTGAACTGAAGAATCATAAATATTGGGAGCATATTCTTCTCTGCTTCTTATCTTTCCCTGTGAAAGAAAAACAGCTGTGGGAAGCCTCAGGGGAGGACAGGAGGGGCATGCTTTCCTGAGAAGAAAGCAGGTGCATGCCACCCAGTCCTACTACAGTCATTTCCAAGGGCTTTCAGGGTACAGAGAGAAATTGGACAGTGTTTTGTTTCTTAGTGGGCAGGGGAAAGAGACTGTCATTGGAATCTCAAATAGATTACAAAGGTAGGTGGTAAACCAGTCTCCATAGCAGGAAAGACATTGGGACCCCATAACTGAGAAATTATATTCAAGGATATTCTGGTTGCCATAGTAGTAACCTCCTTGACAATAAACATCCTTGGTCACTTAAGTGTCAAGGAATGAAGGAAACTTGTATTTATTGAATTTTAGCAGTGTATTATAAAAATATTTTAGATCTTGAAGTTTTGTGTCAGGCTGCTTGGATTTAAATTATGGTTCTCCCATTCATTACCTGTGCTAATCCATAGCATGGGCAAATGAGTAGTGAAATGAATAGATTTTATAAAGTACTAAAAGGCCAGGCTGATATGCATCAAATAACCTGTAAGCATGAGTTAAATTGAAAATATGAACACATTTTCCCAGGAAACCTTATTTACATGGTAGTTTTGAATAGGTCATGGTAATTTTATTTTATGGCAGATTCAACAGTGATGTATTAAATATCTTACCATATTTATATCATATGGCTCAGCAATTCCTTTAATATATATTTACCTAACAGAAATGCTAATGTATGGTAAGCAGGCATATGTTCTGCACTGTTGATTAGAAGGACAGTCATGGCAATCCTAGAGTGGAAGCTACACCAGTGTCTCTTAACAGTAGAATGCAATGTAGAACCATTGTTCTTTGCTTGAGAAGGAAAAACAACTTTGTTTTCATTGTTGCATATGTACGCGCAATGGCATGCAAAACAGCAATGTGAACAAAATGCCCATCACTACTCCTGACAATGGGGAGGAATCTGACAAACATGAAGTGGAAAAAATCAGACAAAACCATATATTTGTATGATTCCATTTATATAAAATAGAAAATTAGGCAAAAGCAATCTGTGCTATTAGAGGTCAGAATAATTGTTACCCTTGTGTCAAAAAAAACCTCTTGGGATGATTGCATTGCTCTATGCATTAGTTATATAGGGAAACTTTGTGAAAATTCATTAACATAGGATATGTTTATGATATGTGTACTTTTATACAATGGTTACACTTTAATAGAAAGTTTTAAGCATTAAAAATGAAATAAGGGCTGGAGAGATGGCTTAGCGGTTAAGCGCTTGCCTGTGAAGCCTAAGGACCCCGGTTCGAGGCTCGGTTCCCCAGGTCCCACGTTAGCCAGATGCACAAGGGGGCGCACACATCTGGAGGCTGGAAGCCCTGGCGCGCCCATTCTCTCTCTCTCCCTCTATCTGTCTTTCTCTCTGTGTCTGTCGCTCTCAAATAAATAAAAATTAAAAAAAAAATGAAATAAGCACACATTATAGTACTGAGTTAGTGAATAGTCATAGATTTATCTATCAGTGAGAAAGATACTTGGAAAGATCATAGTTCTCTGGGGTGTGCAGCTGGTAAAGCTTAGAACCAAGCAAGGAAGGATTTGAACTGAATGGCTTAGCAAACATTATCGTCCAAAGAGTTACTTTCAGAGCTGCTTACCCACTGAGAAGCCTCACAGTAGCCAGATGTCAACTGAAAAGGCATCTTCACAAGCCACACAGCGCTCTCTGACAAACAGACCTGATAGATGTGACTGCCGGAACATTAGCTTGGCCAGAGCAATAAAACCATCCAACAGGATTGTATCATCTTTCTGGATAGAAGAGTGGTGGTTGTGGCAGCAGGAGGGTTCTCAGATTTATGCAGTGGTGGAAGGACTTAACTACCTCCATATTGAGCACATGGGCAAGGACCAGGATCACCAGAAATTATCTTCCTTGTCCTACCTCTGGTGAGCTTGCCATGCTTGGTCAGTTCTGGATTCAGGAGCTCAACTAGACCTTCAGTGTTACTGATCAGAACAAAGATCATTTTATCAACAAGGAAGACAGGCATGGCATGCTTCCTTCTGGAGGAAAATCCCAACTGATGAGTACCAGGATGGCATGATGAAGGAGGATCCAGGCTGCATCAAATACACTATGTGTGGTGAGAATTTAAACAGCACAAATCCTAAGGTTGTTGTAAGAATGCTGTTACCTTTGTTGATGCAGAAGCAACTGGCATCATGCAGACGGGTTACCTGAGAGTGGCTGACAACTATAGGCAAAGGGTTAGTGGATGAGAAAGTGGAGTAGCTGTGCAGAAAAGCCCCATTGACAAAAGGTAGTTTCTCGTAACTGAGGTCCTTGAAATATCCTTAAACCCAGCCAAATATTCTTGTTGCCACATTAGCTGTTTCTGAGTTTTTTTCTCTTAGAGCCTATTGGGCTTTACAATAGCTTATAGCTTTTGCCTTTCCTGTATTTATCCTCAGACACATAGGGCCTATGTATTACTATAATCAAAGTGGAAATGAGAGTTTTTTACATTTTCAAAAAAAAAAAAAAATAGGGGAAATTAACTCACCAGTGTTCCAGCCCAAATCAGTGTAGCCTGCAGAGTCTATGTATTTATGTTAGAGAAAGTTACTTATACATTTTAAATTTTCTAATAATAAAAATTCAAAATCTGTCCAACAAGGTAGGAAAAGCATTGTAGGCAGTATTTGCTCACAAGAGGACATAATGCTGTTCCATTGTGTCCTATATCAAAATGCATAAAAATAGGAACTCCTTAGAAATGATTTATGGAATTACAGTCAAAGATGCATGTGTCCCAGAGGTCCTCATGAACCCAGTCCTATTTATCAACTTTATCTTACTATGAACTGTGTGTGAGTGAGGCGCCATCTGTCTGTCTGTCTATGTATTTTTATAGCATATGAATGATTAATACAGATTCGTGGATAAACCATAGTTCTGAAATTTACTTCTAAGAACTATTATTAGAAAAAAAATCAGGCTTTTTGAGGCAATCTCTATATGCATCAGTATAGTTCTGCTCCATGTTCAGGGGCGTAATAGGTTAGTGAAACTGAATGAGCTCATATAGGAAGCTACGATAGCTCCATGTTATCCCACAATTCAATTCAGAAGCATTTATTAAAACTATGAGTACTATACTTCCCTACCATTATGCTGTAGTAGCCAAGAAACTAGGAATTCTAAGTTTGAAATGATCAAATTCCAACAAGAACTTTGGAACTACCTTTATATCTAAGGAAGGCCAAAGCCAGGTGAGAGTTTGGCCATTTGGAAAGATGATGCCATCTGCTATTGCTGTTATTATCCCAAGTAACCAATGGCTGTACTATAGTTTGAAAATGAGAGGTTTCCCTGCCCATTCTCTTACATTAAGTATTTGATCCCCACCTGGTGGCACTGTTTGGGAAACTTGAGGAGATGGGGTTTCGCTGGAAGTTGAATATTGTGGGCTTGTTCCTATGGAATATATCTTGCCCTGGTTTCTTCCTGTAGACCTTCTTTCTAGTTCCTGCCTGATACGGGGTAAAGAAGGCTTCTCTGGAATTTTTATGTTGATACTCAGGATTGAATGGCTCTCTAGCCCAATGTGAGTTTTGTGTGGAATAAGTTGGTAATTCAGGAAATGCTTAGTGGATGAGGACAATTGTTACGTAATGAGGAAGTGACAGACCCATGACCTCTGACATTTGTGTCCTAGAGATCAAATACAGAAGTAATTAAGGTCAGTTGGCTTTTGATAACTTTTTCTTGATTGATTAAATGAATAAATTGCTAAGTGAATAAAAAAGTGAGTTTTTATAAGACAGAGCTTTGAATGCATTGATTCAGAGATAATATTCTAATCCATTTTTTGGTGGATCTTAGATTACATCTTTAGAAAGTTAAGCTAAAATATGTTATTGTTTGGAGTCTAGATTTTCATTAAATGACATACACAATGTCTCATAAAACAGAAGATCCTAGTAAAGTCCAGTTATGTTGTTGTTGGAAGATGTGGCTATGTCTACATAAAAATTCCTAGTAACAACATTTAAACCAAGTTTATAGGTCTCAGAAATTAATTATGAAGAGTATAAACTGTGAGCATAATGTGAACATAATACTTAATTATATTTTAAGGAATTTTCATTGAAGGGATTTATTATAGTTGTAGACAGATGTCAATTCTTTTAGATAAGTAGCATTTTAAAAAGTAATTAAAAATCTATGAGAATACTGAAAAATTGACAGCCCCTTATTAACTTCTCCTAACCAGTAAAAGAGATTATTCAATTTGTGATATATATTTTACATATTTAAACAATCTTTAATTGTTGTAACTGTTCTTCAATAGACTTTATAGATTTTATTTCACTGATGAGAAAATTAAGAGTCATTAAGTAACTTGTCCAGGACACAATACATAAATTCAAGAACTAGAGGTCATTGCAGGTTCAAACCTTAGTTTCTATCTGACACTATCTCTAGATACAATCACACCAGTGTCAGATGAAAGATTACACACAAGCAGCAAATTTCCCTACTTCTACCCTCATAGAAAACCTTGAATTAGCATCAGAATAATACAGGTCCTATAATTATGTAGGCAAGAATAAAAAAAAAAATAAAGAAGGGAGAGAGATGCTAGACAAAGCATATTCTGAGCCAGATAGAACAATAGAACATGGTTTATTTTTATCATCATTTGACCGTAGTCATTCCATTGTGGTTCAGGTTGTAATTGAAGCACAGTGGGAGTTGATAAATTTTGGTGGTTCACTTGACTTACCTCTTCCTTTGTAAATGTCACTGGTTGCTAGGAATCACCGTATTCGGAAGGATTCCCTTGTTTCCACACCCCAGCTCCTCTGACACTATGTCACGCCTGTGCTGACAGTGGGGGGCATTTGATGAGATCCTTGTCGCACTTTTATTGTCAATGAACTTAATAGAACAATTCTCTGGCTTCTTCAAACACCATCTCTCCATTCCAAACTGCTTCCAAGTATGTCACTACTAAATCGAAATTTCTAGGGAAAGAAATAAACCATATGCCACTTTTCCCTTCAGCTTATTTTAAACATATGGCACCAGAAATGGGAGTGTATCAGTGCTATTAATTTAGACTCCCTGTGTTCCCAGTGCTATCATTCTCCATTTAATTTAAAGAACTCTTTAGTACTGGCCTAGAAATATATCGTCTTTGCTTAAAAAAATGAAGGAATAGGATTATGAGAGAAAATAAAGACTTGCTCCTGATGTAGTTGCCCTGGGCCTGAGGGCTACACCTCAGAGGACCCAAGTCCATGGAGCACACATTATTGAATTCTGAGAGTTCTTTTTGAACATATTTCTGGTTAATAACAGAACTCAAAGGTTGTCGTTAAGACACTACACACTGCGGTCAATATAAGAACTTAAGTTTGAATCATCATATTTCATTTGATTTCCGTTTACTGAATAATTCAGAAGGGACATGAGCTCTTCAAGTTAACACTAACAGTAATATAATATTTTCAACAGAAAAGTGATAAGCTGGCTGGAGAGATGGCTTAGTGGTTAAGGTTCTTTCTGGCAAAGCCAAAGGACCCAGGTTCAATTCCCCAGGACCCACATAAAGTCAGACGTGCAAGGTGGCATATGTATCTGGAGTTTGTTTGCAGTAGCTAGAGTCCCTGGCATACCAATTCTCTGTCTGTATCTCTTCTCTTTTTTTTTTCTCCCTCTCTCTCTGCTTGCAAATAAATAAATAATATTTTTAAAGTGATAAGGTAGCTTTGATGTAAATGCAATAGGATTTTAATTTTATGAAATGCACATTAAATTTAAAAAAATAGGCTAAGATACTAACAAAAACTAATAGGCTTATCATTAGAGGTGCAATGTCTACATATCATAGTTTGTTTAAATTTAAAATAAAGAAAGATTATGTAAATTGATTTCATGTAAAAGCACAACTCAGAACCTTTGCAAATCTCATATTCTAGTCTTCAATTTCCATTTTGTTCATAGTGTTTTGGGATACAATTTTCATTTTTAATTTTTAAAATTTTTTTGGTTTATTTATATTTCTTTATTTGAGAGCGACAGACAGAGAAAGAGGCAGAGAGAGAGAGAGAGAGAATGGGCGCACCAGGGCTTCCAGCCACTGCAGATGAATTCCAGATGTGTGCGCCCCCTTGTGCATCTGGCTAATGTGGGTCCTGGGGAATCAAACCTCGAACCAGTGTCCTTAGGCTTCACAGGCAAGCGCTTAACCACTAATCCATCTCTCCAGCCCTCATTTTTAATTTTAATGTGGGTAAGTTTATAAATCTTTCAGGGGTATTGGCTTGTTCATTGAGTCTCAGAAAAAAAATAATAATTTCCTTACCTCTAAAAAAGAAGTGTTTTATTTTACTTTTTATGTTTTCATTCTAACATTTGTAGCTTTAACTTGTAGGTATTTAATCCACTTGAAATTTATTCTTTTGTATAGTAGAGAGGTAGGTACCTGATTTTAAGGGGAAAAAAATCACTCATTGCTATGTCATTTATTGGATAATTCACACTTTCCAACTAATTTATAATGACCTAATATTTTTGAGATTCCTCCAAGTCTATTCTTGTCTTGGTGATTCTGTACCTTGCCAAGTTTTCTAAACTTGGGCTAATACCCCACTGTTTAGATCACTGCAGACAGAGCGTGGTGATTGGACAGACACATTCAACATTCATCTTCAGGACTTGTCACATTCCTTTAAATAGATTAGAGCTTGATTGATACAGAATTTATAGAAGAATTCGAGGGAAATTGTTAATTTAAACCTTTTTTGACCTCTTGGCTCAGCTACTGTGTCTTCCCATGGATATAGTGTTAGAACCCTGGTCTCTATAGACATTAATACCATTTGGAATAGAATTTTGTTTCTGTAATATTTTATTAGTGGCTATTTTGAGTGTTTGTATTGATTTTTTTAAGTTTATTTTTTAAATTTTCAAGTAGACAGAAAGAGAGAATATGAATGGGCATGCCATGCCTTCCTGCCACTGCAAACGAACCCCAAATTCATGTGCTACTTTGTGAGTTTGGCTTTAACTAGGTACTGAGGATTTGAATATAGGCCATCAAGCTTTGAAAGCAAGCGCCTCCAACTGCTGAATCATCTATCCAGACCATTGACTTACTTTTATTTTATGTGCTGGTTTCAAAATTGGTATACTATTGGTTTCTCAATATTTAAAATAATGTGCACATCTACATGGATTTTATTGAATCATATCATTAACAATTGAAGACAGCCACATCTATCTGTCTTTTTATAATACTTGTATATTTCATATATTTAACTCCTTGTAATAATTGGGACTTCAAATAATTATTCAATTAAATGGTGGTATAATCTACCTTTGTCTTGATTCTGTTCATTTTTATTTATTTATTTATTTTTTTTGAGTGTGACAGAGAGAGAAAGAGACAGAGAGAGAGAGAGAGAGAATGGGTGCGCCAGGGCTTCCAGCCACTGCTAATGAACTCCAGACACATGCGCTTCATTGTGCATCTGGATAACGTGGGTCCTGGGGAATCGGGTCTCGAACCAGGGTCCTTAGGCTTCACAGGCAGGCGCTTAACCACGAAGCCATCTCTCCATCCCTTGATTCTGGATTAAAGTAATGTCTCCAAAATTTTATAATTAAGGACTGTACTCATTTTAGGCTTTTCATAGACATTCCTTAATTAGTCAAAGGAAAGCAGCCTTCTCTATTGAATGAATTAAATTTTTATTACAAATGTAACTGAAACATTTGTATATATTTTCAGAATTTGCCAAGATGATTATATCATTTATCTGCTTGTTACCCTGGTGTATAGGAAGAGAATTTATGATGTTGAATCATCTTGGCACCTGGGATAAACCTTTCTTTGTCAGTATTCCTTGATTTACCTCTGCTCCCCTCCACTTTCTCCTTCCTCTAGCTCACCTCTCTTCCTCTTTTCTTTCTTTCTTCCTTTATTTTACTATCTATCTGTCTGTCTGTCTGTCTATCATATATCTGCCTTTCTTTCATGTGTATACGTGTGTGTATGCATATTGTTGCACTTAGATTTGCATTGCTGGTAGAAATCACCCAACCAAGAGCAGCTTGTGGGGCAAAAAAAGAAGTTTACTTTGGCTTACAGACTTGAGGGGGAAGCTCCATGATGGCAGGGAAAATAACAACATGAGCAGAGGGTGGACATCACCCCTGGCCAACAAGGTGGACCACAGCAACACGAGGATGTGCCAAACACTGGCAAGGGGAAGCTGGTTATTGCACCCATAAGTCCGCCCCCAACAATACACCACCTCCAGGAGGCTTTCATTTCCATTTGCCATCAGCTGGGGACCTAGCATCCAGAACACCTTAGTTTATGGGGGACATCTGAATCAAGCCACTACATTCTGCCCCTGGCCCCCATAAACTGATAACCATCCATGAGGTAAAATTCAGTGCATTCAGTCCAAATTTGAAAGTCCCCATAGTCTTTTATCAATTGCAATGATGTTCATATATCCCCATCATCCAAGATCTTTTAACTGAGCCATAATACCAAAATATCCCCCAAAGCCCATGATGGCACCAAATAAACATTCACACTGCAAAAGATGGCAATGGGCATAGCAAAGAAATATTCAACCAATACAAGATTTAAACAGGGCAAACATCAAACTCTATAGATCCAAGTCCAACAACTCTAGTCACTGACAAATCTTCAAGTCCAATAATTCAAAGGAGCAATAAGTCTCTGGAGTTCCAATTCCACCCCTTCAGCTAAGCTACTCACACTCCTAGAAAACATCATCTGGGACTGGCAGCTCTGCCTGGCAGCCATCTCATGGTCCCAGCATTCCACTGGGTCTTCACTGCAAACTACGGTTCATCCTCATGGTCCCATGGGGTCTTCATGCTGTCTGTGGCCATTTCCAAAATACAAAACGGTATTGCAAACTCAATGAGCCTCTCTTTCCTGCACTTCTTATACTCTGCAATACCAGGTAGATGCCAATTTGTTAATCCAGGGGAGAATAAATCAGACTTTGAAGAACAGGACACTACTTGAGAACTCAGTCCCCTTCAAAAGAGTCTACTTTCTTCCTGTTGTCCCAGTGCAGATCAGCAGGTCCAATCTCAAAGTTATAATCTCTCAATTGCAGCTGAACAGGCAGCAGTTCAACCAAAGATTTTTCTTTCTGTGCCACATCCCTCTGCTCACACCACTTCATTTCTATACAAAGCAACTCTCTGCACAACTTCTCAGGACATGGGCATAACAGCAAGCTTCTCACACAAACTGCTAGCCCAGTCCAAGCAAAGCTCTTTCTCACTCTCATTAGCCAAACCTCACAGTCCATAGTCTTTACTGCATTCAGGCCTTTCAACTCTGACCAGACTAGCCCATCAAGCTGTACTTAAACAACTGCAAGGCATCTCTTAGGCTAAGGTTTCAAATCCCTTCTCATTCCTCTGGAAAATCAGCTCCAAAAGGCCAAAGCCACATAGTCAGGTGTCTAACAGCAGTCACACTCCTCAGTACCACTTTACTGTTGCAGTCAGGTTCACATTGCTGGTAGAAATCACCCAACCAATAGCAGCTTGTATGAAAAAAGAGGTTTATTTTGGCTTACAGGCTCAAGGGGGAAGCTCCATGATAGCATGGAAAAATGATGGCATGAGCAGAGGGTGGACATCACCCCCTGGCCAACGTAAGGTGGACCATAGCAACAGGAGAGTGTCCCAAATACTGGCAATGGGAAGCTGGCTATAACACCCATAAGCCCACTCCCAACAATACACCACCTCCAGGAGGCTTTAATTTCCAATTGCCATCAGCTAGGGACCTAGCATCCAGAACACCTAAGTTTATGGGGGGCACCTGAATCAAACCACCACTCACATCCGTTCATTGGGTGCACATGTGTGTGCATGTGTCAAAGCCAGAGGACAACTTTTAAGTGTTATTCCTCAGGAAGGCTATTCACCTTTTTGAGATTGGCGCTTTCATTGGCCTGGTGCTTGAGAGATCCTCCTTTTTCCACCTCTCCAGTGCTGGGACTATAAGTGTGTCCTACAAAACTGAGCACTTTTGTGGGTTCTGGTGATGAAATCAAATTTCTGTGTTTACACAGCAAGAAGTTTATCAACTAAGCCATCTCTCCAACCCACCATTATACATTTATTTTTATTAGACAGCTTAATTACAATTGCTTGTAGTTTATTTAGCATTGTTGCATTTATTCTTATAAATGAGAGTGTTAATAGTCTCTTGCATATTCTTTGCCTAATACTGATGATTGATTATGCTTTGATGGTTCTTGTAGTTTTCTCCAAAGGTTTATATAAAACAATAATAGTTGTGCTTAGAAGAGGATTACTAAGGTCTTGGCCTTAGCCTTTTTGAGGTTCTACCAATTATCTTTCCCCTGCCCTTCTTAGACATTAGACTACATCATACTTTCAGTATGAGATCTACATATTTCAGTATTCGACCTACATCATAGTGCCAGTACTTCCTTTCCTGTGCCCTTTCTAGTATCATACCTACAATACACTTTTAGATCCCCTCTCTGCTTTTGCTTTCCCCTGCTTTCTTCACAAGCATTTCCTCCAAAACTCCTTACACATCTAGTCCTTTCTATTCTAAGGAATGTGAACTACTGCTCTGTGTATGTACCTTTATGTATCATACATCATCCATCCAAGTATCTCTCTATCTATTATCTATCTATCTACCTGTCTGTCTGTCTGTCTATCATCTAGCTACATTTAGAATCTATCTATCTTTCATCTATCCATCTATCACAATGTTGAGGATCAAACCCAGAGCCTTTCTCTTCTAGGCAAATTCTGTACCACTGAGATGTAACTCCAGCTCTGTGTTGTGTTAAAGTGTACTTATAAGAAGTATATGTCTTGTGCAGAGTTATATGGCATTGCATTTTGAGACCCTCTTCCTCTGTAGACCCAACTGGGCTACAATTCATGATCTTACTGGCACAGCCTTCCTAGTCCTAGGATTATAGATATGCACCAACACATCTGACTAGAAATATATGATTGATTTTAAGTACTCTCCGACAATTTTTTCTTTTATTAAGTATTGACAAATCATATGTTGGTACCATTCCCCTCCTCCCTGCCCCATTCCACTGGGGGCCCATCTCAGTGGAGTTTCTGATACCACTGGCAGCATGTCAGTCATTGTGGGACAGGGCAATGCCTCTGGATACTTCCTCCAATCTTACAGTCTTTATACCCCTTCTTCTGCAGTGGTCCCTGAGCATTTGTGGTTGTGTTGTAAGTCCACATTAGTGTTAAGTTCTCACCATCTTCTGGATTTCTGCTTCAACACATTTTTATCATTTTTTTTGTTATTTTTATTTATTTATTTGAGAGTGACAGAGAGAGAAAAAGGCAAACAAAGAGAGAGAATGGGTGCTCCAGAGCCTCCAGCCACTGCAAACAAACTCCAGATGCATGCGCCCCCTTGCGCATCTGGCTAACGTGGGTCCTGGGGAATGGAGCCTCGAACTGGGGTCCTTAGGCTTCACAGGAAAGTGCTTAACTGCTAAGCTGTCTCTCTAGCCCTCAACACATTTAAATCCTCATTGTCTACCACCATCATGCTTGCACAGGTTATTTTCTGACTTTTTTTTTTTTTTTCAAGGCAGTGTCTCATTCTGGCTCAGGCTGACCTGGAATTAAATATGTAGTCTCAGGGTGGCCTCAAACTCATGGTGATCCCTTTACCTCTGCCTCCTGAGTGCTGGGATTAAAGGCATGCATCACCACGCCCAGCATTTTCTGATATATTTTCATGCATGAGTTTAATTTACTTGTCTTTATGGTATTTTTATGGTATGCTTGGTCTTGTCATTTTATTGTTTTCTGTTTGCCAGTCTTTCCCTCTAACTTTAAGTGTCCCTTTTTGTGTTTTCAGTTAGATTCAGGAAAATCTCAAGATACTAAAATAATGGAATGTAAACTCCCAGTGACTTCAAGTCAAAGTTGTTTCTTACTCATTCTGCATAATCATTATATGTTGGCTTATGCTAGTCACTCAGAAACCCAAACTGATGAAGGCTCTATCTCAACATAGACTTCCCTAAGAAAGGCAATGAGAAGGTATATGCACAGTCTGGTCACACCAGACATTACCTAAAGAAGTTCCTTGGGCACAACTAAATGAAAATGTGCCATGGTGCAAGGCCATCATAAACCTAGATTGAAAGGATATTGTGTTCATTTATTGACTTCCCATTCTTCTCTCTTTAGTTGAAAGTACAGACTATATTCTTATTCTCTTAAAGATTATTCATACATTTTATATATAGTCACTTCACTATACTTATTTTCCTGCTAAAATTTAAATGTATATATGTGAATGTGTGTGTGTGTGTGTGTGTGTGTGTGTGTGTGTGTTTGTGTATGTATAATCTTCTACCTAAAATTGTCAGAAAATTTGATGGGCTTCTCTCCCTCTCTCCTTTCTTTCCTCCTTCACTCTTTCCTCACTATATCCTTACTGTTATTTCTTTTGAATGTGTATCAATATTCCTTTGAAGTATGTTTTTATACAAATGCCTATAATTTTAATTTTAAGATTCATATTTTTATTTACCTATCTCCAGTTTCTATTACATTTATGCCTGATTTTGCTTCATGATTGCATGTTTCTTCACATATGGGTCTATATACTATGTTAGGGATCCATATCCACCTTTCTGCTAGTTTCTCTATAAAGGTCTCCCTAGCCCACAGCCATGCCCATTCAGTTACACACTGTTACTTTCTTGGTGCCACAGTAGAGCTGAGTTGTTGCACAAGAGACTCTGGACAATCATGCTAAGGAATAGCTATTACTTGGCACTTCAGACCAAAAAACGTTTATACTTATTTGCTTTAGACAAATTGTAGAACTTCAGTTTTTAATTTGATCATTTTAAACATACTTTAAAAAAGTCCTTGTCAGATTGTTCTACAACATTAATTTCACCTGGAAGCTATCATAAAACATGATTACCTTGTCAGTCACATGACTGTCCTCACTGTGTTCCCCTACACTCACACCTTACTGTGACTCCTTGCCATTGGTAATTACTAGTAGTGCATCTTGAATCTATTTCCCATAGAGAAGGAAGAGGGTTTAAATCACTGATAGAATTTATTCAGGACAATGCATCTACTCCATATTGGCTGCTTCTCCACTAGAATTATACCAGGGCTTGTAGCCTTTTTCTGCCCATCGCTTTCCCTTCTGCTGTTTCACAATCACACAGATACTTGTGCTTTAAATTCTAGACCTTAGTTTTTAGCATTCTTTAAAAAATTTAAATATACCATTGCACATATTTGGTACAGACAGGAACACAAGATGTGAATATAAGGCACTACCTTGACTGGAAATGACACACACACACACACACACACACACACACGGTGTATTGTGTATTAGTATTGATTTACTTTGCAATTGAAATCATAAGCATTGAATCTAACTCAAAAGTGACTGATGAGGTCATTATAAGCCAAGTTAATTCAAAGTTACTCTCCTCATGGGATGCATCACATTTTGAAAATTATACCATTTAAATAGAAATTTTTATTAAATAGAATATTTAACTAAATCAAATATTCAACATAAAATTATTTTCAAAGTACATTATTTAAGACTGATTTCAACACAAAACCCTAGTTCTGCATTTGAAAATAAACAAAAAAAAATGGTCATCTAGCAGAGCACTCCATTTTATCAAGGCAAAGAATAGACAATTATATGAAGAAAGCATAAACTCTCATTTATGTTATTACCAGTGTTTGCTAATAGTTTTCATATAACCCCCAAACCATTCCATTTTACCCCCATTTTGGTCAATGTCTAGCTGTTAATTATTCAATGGCTATGGAAGCAAAAGAAGTAATTATCCATTTTCTTGAAATTGGCTTTGATTTCCTATTAAAGTCTTTGCTCTGTTTTTGATTTCTGGATTAATTCTGAGGGTCATCTGCTGAAGAACCACTAGGTAGAATGAAACTGAGTTCCAAGTCACTGTGTAGCATGACACACTCACTTTTGACTGTAGTATTAGTGAAAGATGACTTGTGTTGCCCACCCTTCCAAGATCTCATTCATGTTACTGTAACTAATGTTATGATTTTTAAATTATTTAGTTTTTTATTTACTTATTTGAGGGGGGTCAAGGCAGACAGAGAGAGAAAGAATGGGCACACCTGGGTTTCAGGCACTGTAAACAAACTCCAGACACATGCACTACCTTGTGCATCTGGCTTATGTGGTGCTGCAGTCTGGTTCACATTGCTGGTAGAAATCATCCAACCAGGAGCAGCTTCTGGGAAAAAGAGGCTTATTTTGGCTTACAGACTTGAGGGGAAGCTCCACGATGGCAGGGGAAAATGATGGCATGGGCAGAGGGTGGACATTAACCAATGGCCAACATAAGGTGGGCAATGAGAACAGGAGAGTGTGCCAAACACTGGCATGGGGAAAGTGGCTATAATACCCATAAGCCCTCCCCCAACAATATACTCCCTCCAGGAGGCATTAATTCCCAAATCTCCATCAGCTGGGAACCTAACATTCAGAAGACCTAAGTTTATGGAGGATACCTGAATCAAACCACCACATGTGGGTACTGGGGAATTGAACTCTGGTCCCTGGGCTTTGCAGACAAGCACCTTAACCACTAGACAATCCCTCCAGCCCACTGTTATTTCCATTAATGTACTGCTGCATGGGCATACTGTTATCTTAGACCCATTCTCTTAACAATTGTTTTAAAAGTGTTTTCAGAAGAGAGAACCCTATGATTTTCTGTGGCACTGAATTCTGTATGTCAGGAGAAAGCAGAAATTTTCTATTCATGAAATGTATTTCCACATAATCAACTCATGTGTTTTTAAAACTGAAAACAAGCTGTATTTTAGTAATAAAATTGTAACGTTTTATTTAACCTTAATGTGAAATTAAATACTACTTAGGTAGTCTCTTGGTAATTTGTTTTTACTCAGCAGCTACTCATTTAATGACTTAAACTTAGTATCCAAGGCTGAAATTAGGTTTCAATAAAAACTATCAGACTTGGAAAGTTATCATTTGGATGAGTATAATGTATAGTTTACTCAATCTTAAGCAATTTAGGATTCTTAAGAGAATTATTTTAGAACTAATAAAGATATTTCAACATTTATATCAATAATTTTCCCTACACTCTCTAGACATCGCTTATCTGTTTCTTCTAACAGACACTTATTGAGCAATTACTACATACAAACTACCATGCTGGTCCCTGTAGGCAAAGAAAGAAAAAATGAGTCACTGCCTCACAGCCTCTGCCCTCCATAATGTTAAATCTTAGAGACAAGATGTACTCAAAGTGCTTTATTAGAACTAGTGCCACATGCCAAGAGGGCTAGAGCAGTAAGCAAGGCAGAGAATTAACCTGGAGAAAGGGCACAGAAACTCTATTTAGGATAATTATGAGGAGAGTTAATGTCAAAGGAATATTCTCAGACCCATCTTGGAGAAAAGGGAAGCATAGGTACATTTATACCAAGTCTAACAGCCATACACTAGCCCTTCAAACACAGCAAGCTCATTTGTAGCAAGGGTCTCTTCATATACCCATAGCTGAAGTTGAGGGATTCTTATGTTGTAGGTTTCTTTTATTGTTAGTTCATTTGTTTGTATTAGACCAGACAGGGTCTCACTCTAGCCCAAGCTGGTCTGGAACTCGCTCTACCTCCAGGCTAGTCTCAAACTCAGCAATCTTCCTACCTCTGTTTCCCAAGTGCTTGGACTAGAGGCAGGTACCACTATGCACAGGGAGTCATTCTTAAGAAACTTTGGGGAGACATAATTTTGAAATTGGATGCTAAATTCATTTCTCATAAAAATAATGAGTAGAAATTTGAGGTTACTAGTATACATCACACCTGAATAAAATCTTTTGTAAGAGCTGGGTGTGGTGGCACATGCCTTTTAATCCCAGCAGTCGGGAGGCAAAGGTGGAAGGATTGCTGCAAGTTCAAGGCCACACTGAGACTACATAGTTAATTCCAGGTCAGCATGATCTAGAGGAAAAACCTACCTTGAAAAAAACAAACAAACAAACAAACAAACAGGAAAAGAAAAAGAAAAGCCTATGACCAAAATCATGAATTCCAACAAGAAGCTTCCACTAGTCTTTAGTTGAAAGAGTGGTTACACCCACCTAAAGTGCTCTTAATTTATAATGCTTATCCCATTGAACCTATGCTGACTGCAGTCCCCTTTGGAGAATATGTTTGTCTTTTTCAGAAGGCAGCTAATAGGAGGAGCTTAACCACTCCTTATACATCAGCCAGGGCCCAGGTGAAATCACAGAGGAATTGACGAGATGAGCAAGAGTGCTACTTCAATAGTGAGCCTGTCAACCAGTGCCAGCATCATGGAGACAGACACCGAGGATACTCAAAACACACCAAAGCAGAAATCCAGAACTGGCTGAGAGCACATCACTAAAACACACTTACCATGGCTCAGAGAATTTTGCAAAAGAGGGGGCAAAAATAATGTAAGAGCCACAGAGTGGAAGGGAATGTCCAGAGGCACTGCCCACCTTTGCTATGACCGACTTATGGTCTCACATCTATGCCATGCAAACCTAGGGGGAATACCGGCATTCCCACTGAGGAGGGCCCTCAGCAGAATGGGGGCAGGGAGGATGGAAAAGATGATACAACTTTCTACTTAACTAAAAAAAAAAAAGAATTTCTATGTTGTAATGAAGGTAACAGCAAATCTAGATTTGGTGTTAGAAAACTTAACAATTAGATTCATTCTGTCTTTACAGGACAAGATAGAATAGTCAGTTAATGTCTCTCAACTTTAGTGTGTTAATTGAGGATAAATCTCAATTTTCTATGTTAATGGTAGCTATGAAAATCCAATGATAAATCTTGGCAAAGTATTTGGAAAGCTGTCAGTGCTACAAAAATGCAAAGGAGCAAAGGATGTGTGGTGCATTAAAGATGGACACTTCTCTCATTAACTGGAGAAGTCCTTATATTGCCCTTCAAGTTAGGTGGATTGATGATAATTTTAAGTAAGAGAGCTTAGCAGAATTGATGCTGGGAGTGTCTTGGACTGTACCTTAAAATATTGGTAGGGTCTGTATCCTATATAGGACATTGTGCTCCTAGACCTGAGTCATGCTGTGAAGAAGCTCAAGCAGACCAGGAAAGAGATCTGTGTGAGAAGCTGGAGAACCTCAGTTAAATGCCTCAGTTAAGGTCCTCAGCCAGTAGTAATCAACAGCCTGCTAGTTATGTGACTGAACCATCTTGTAATTGCAGTACTGAGCCTCCCTAAGCTACTCCAGCTGACAATGTGGAACAGAGATGAATTGCCTTTGGCATGGCCTGCATAAATTGCACATTTGTGAGGAAATTTATTGACAATTGCTATTTTAAAGTACCAGATTTGGGCCTGGAGAGATGGCTTAGCGGTTAAGCACTTGTCTGTGAAGCCTAAGGACCCCGGTTCGAGGCTCGGTTCCCCAGGTCCCACGTTAGCCAGATGCACAAGGGGGCGCACGCGTCTGGAGTTCGTTTGCAGAGGCTGGAAGCCCTGGTGTGCCCATTCTCTCTCTCCCTCTATCTGTCTTTCTCTCTGTGTCTGTCGCTCTCAAATAAATAAGTTAAAAAAAAAAGTACCAGATTTGAAGGTATTTTGGCACTGAGAAATAAATTACCAGAAGAGGACATATCACTTTAGAGTATGGTGTAAATCACCATACATATTTTTTTTTCTAATTTTATGCCATATTTAGATATGACCTCATAGGAATGTGTCCCAGCAAAAGCGAAAGGGTCTTTTGATAGTCTGGGCTTCTGTCATTGAACAATTACAGCTGATCCAGTGAAAATTGAAATGTTTATGGCAAATCAAGATAAGATAAGGATCTAGTTCATGGTGAGACTAAACCAAAACACCTTAGCAGAGATTGAATTAAAATCGTTCCCTCACCAGGATACTGTTCCTTTGAAAACAGTTTACGGTTTACTACACATGCTTCTCAGAAACTTATCAGACGAACCTAGAATATCTCATTGACACAGAGAATTTCTTTTACTATTTCTTAAAGTATACTTTTGTTAGAGCCAAATTCTCTTGAAACTTGCCCACCATAAGATATATTTATTTCAGTTGAGTTTTGGGAGAAATTTTCCATGTCCAAATTGACAACTTCCTTTTGCCTTTCAGCAACTTAAAGATGTTACATAATTGCCAGTTGATTTCCATAGTTTTTTGGTAATAAGGCTGTTTTAATTCTTACTGTCTTTTCAAAAACCCTAGTCTTTCTTTCCTCTATCATTCTGTTTATCTATCTATCTATTATGTATCTATCATCTATCTGTGTATCATCTACTTATCTATCATCTATCTATCTATCATCTATCTATCTACCTACCTATCTGTCTATCATCTGCCTCTAATATTTTCTTTTTCTTATTGGTTTCAGAAGCTTGATTTTATATTCTTGCTTCCTGGACTTATAGCATTATTTTGTAGCTGTAGGTTGATATATTTAACTAGAGTTTGCTACTTTTTGGGAAATATCTCTTCAGATTTATTTTTACTATATTTTCCTTTGGTTCTGCTTCATGGAATAGAACCTTTCACATTTGGCCATTTGTTACTATCCAACAATCTTTGGATACTTTTTTTTCACAGCAGTTAGTTTCTCCTCTTCATTTCAATTTGAGTAGTTTCAACTAAGTAATTCATCTCTGAATTCATTTACCCTTTCCTATTTTCAAAACTGCTATAAAATAAGTTGCATAAGCTCTTCATTTTATGCTGTCTTATTTTTAGTACTAGTACTTTTGTTTGTTTCTATGTTTCAGGTGCTCTATTAAAATGAAATTTCTCATGTATGACATGTTGACCCAATTTCCCATAAGTTGATTAAAACACATATTTAACATATTTATATACTAGATGTTTTTGGTAGTAATGACATTTGGCCACATTAATATCTGTATCTAATGACTATTCATTGTACTGATGTTAGTTCACATTACCCTGGTTTACATGGGGTCCTGGGGAATTGAACCTGAGTCCTTTCACTTTGCTGCAAGCATCTATAACCGCTAAGCCATTTCTCCAGCCCCACTATTTTAAATCTTTATACTCAACTAAAATCCATTATTTTTATCCTGTCCTAAAGAAACATTTCTCAAAATTTAAAATTGACATATGCTTGTCTTCATAAATACATGGATATAATATTTCATGTAGTCTGACTTCTTTAATATTTTATATGCACATACATATTTATGCCATTTACAATTTTATTTGGCCCTTTTTTCTGAGACCTTTACATTTTTATATAATTTATGATCACAGGAAGACCAAAATAAGGTTTTATTATTAAATTATGTTAAAGAAAGGGAAATGGAGAGGCATGGAGGTAGAAGAGAGGACAGTACTAGAATCTATGCTAGTTTAATTTTCCTTGGTAGAATTGTTGCTGTTCCTTCTAAGGATCATTGACCATTGCACAGACAGAATGCCATTATTTTAACTTGCCATGAGTTTATCTTGTGACTAGCTGGTTAATCTCAAATATATCCTTGCATCTTATTTTATGATTTGTATCCAGTGTACATATAACTAGAAAAAAAAGATTAATTTCCTAGCTTTAATCTTTCTAAATGATCAACAGTGTGTTTATCCAATGCAACAAAGCACTATACTTGTTTTTTTTTTTTTTTGTTTGCTTGTTTGTTTTATGATTTGAGCTGGGAATCAGACTCAGGGCCTTGTACTTGCTAGGCATGCATTCTTCCATGGAACTAGATCCCCAACCCTATACTTCATTTCTCAAAAAAAAAAAATTGAAATATTTCTATGCAAGATATATTTTTTTTAAATTTTGAATAGTTTACAATATGATACCAGACATGGTTTAATGGAACTTCTTTTCATTTTTGCTGCTATTACTCTTAGTATATAATTTAATGATAATAGAACTTCCTTCTCATTGCTAACAGTCCTATAGGTTTTTGCTTATCAATGAGTCTTCTTAACTGGGTACAGTGACATCCACATGTAGTTTCAACTGTTTGGGAGGCTGACATGGGAATATCATTTGAGGCCAGGAATTTCATTCTAGCCTGGGAAGCAGTGAGGTGCCAGCCCCCAACCATCCCCCCTAAATCAGTGTTTTGTAAAGTTTCTAGTAAGCTTTTTATCCTTTAGTACACTTACCAACCTCCATAGTGCCATGCCACCATTTTCTGTGTATGAAACATTTCTCATTGGAAGAGCAGTCTTCTCTCTGGTTGAAGGAGTTTGATTTACCACTTGTTTCATTTAGAGATTATTGAGGCAACAGGACACCTCATGGAGCAAAGATATTACCATAGAGTGGCAAGACAAGGTGTATATATTAATAATTCCTTTTCTTGGTCATATACACAGGCTATTATTTGGAACTTTATACTTCTCTGATGTCAGTTTTTATCATGTTAATAGCTTTGATCAATGAAAAGTGAATAGGAATGGCATGTGCCAGTTCTGAGCAAAAGCATCAACAATCATTGCATGGTTCTGCCCTACTATAAGAAGAGCAAACTACCAGTTAATAGCAAACATGTGAGGTTGTCTCTTAGAGAAAAGAAGATATGTGAGCAAACATTAAACCTCTCTTTGGTAAGCCATTGAAATCTTGAAACTTTTTTTGGCATAAGTTAAAATATACTTTTTGTTATAGATGATTTTTTTAATTTATTTATTTATTTTTAATTTTTTTTAAATTTATTTATTTGAGAGCGACAGACACAGAGAGAAAGACAGGTAGAGGGAGAGAGAGAGAATGGGCGCGCCAGGGCTTCCAGCCACTGCAAACGAACTCCAGACGCGTGCGCCCCCTTGTGCATCTGGCTAACGTGGGACCTGGGGAACCGAGCCTCGAACCGGGGTCCTTAGGCTTCACAGGCAAGCGCTTAACCGCTAAGCCATCTCTCCAGCCCGTTATAGATGATTTTTGAGGGGGTTTGAACTGTATTAATTGTTGGCTACCACAATCAGCAAGGAACTACCATTGTTCTAAACCTGATTATATTTCTGTATTTTCATTAATGAAAATGTATTTCTTATATGATTAGAGATGAAAACTTATCTACAAACTTTCCCTAAGTACCCAATCTCATCCACATGCTCTTCCTCTTCTTTCTCCTTTCTTCTATTTCTTCCTTCTTCTCCTTTTGTTTATACCAAACATGTAAGTATAAGTTTCTTAGTTGTCTTATAATGATACTTAGGAGAAGGGCCCTTGACATATTTAAAGCATACAGTCTAGCCCAGTTTTGAAAATGCAGCAGGAACTAATACATGGCTGTTGATATGTCAGCATACATCTGTAATCTGAGAAAGGTAAAGTGGATAAATACTTCCCAAATTTGCTATGATCTGAACTCATTTGACAATAAAATTTGTTTGAACTCCTTCACAAATATTTTCAGCCATGAATTAGCCTATACATAATGAGTATTTATAATTTTTGGCCAAAGAACTTTCAAACATTGTGTTATAATATAATCTTCTGGGCTCCTTGGGTAAAGGTGCATATACATTACACCAAGTATAAAGTATACACTGTACTGCCTCCCTAAAACTTCTCAACTTCTCATTTCTAAATCTCATCCTGCTACAAACATTTAAGATGAACCACTGTGGACTTATGTCATCCAATGAACATTTTCTGGATTGTGACCAATGATGTCATATGTGTCTTCATGCTTCAAAAGAACAGTGTCTCCTTGGATATTCCATAGCAACCTTGAATAAGTTTCTCTCTTTCAAGAACTTAGCCTGATGTGCGAAAAAGAATTACATGCATGCAGGTTCAGCATCTACTGTGTGGCTATCATATGACTTTACTAAGATGCAGATGCTGAGGGCTCTGATTTAGACAGTTTGTCACTCAGTATCAAAGGAAAACAACCAAACATTAATGAGATGACCTATAGAGTAGTATCACTGGCTCCTTTGGGGTGGTAAATGAAAATTTAACTACAAAGAAATCATACTGCATTTAATGACTCTGCTTATGTCAGAAATAATCATCTGGGATTAGGAAAGTGGATGATGGTGAGTTACACAGTAGGCAGAAGATTTACACAGATATCCATGCATATTCAAGGACAAGAACCATATGTGAGGTTGCTTAGTCCAAATAAGGATAGGCATCATACTTACAATAATGTAATTCCAAGTTTTTCAAGTCTTTCAATGGCATGGATTGGTTAATGCTGGTCATGCTTGCATCTGTAGAGAATTATGTTTTCTCCATGTATAAAAAAGTCTTGTTTAATCATGAGTAAAAGAGGAATAAGAAATACCCCACAAAGTCCTAATGAAATCCATGTCATCATGTTTGATATGAACTATTTTATATTCTGATTATGTTGCTGCTATAAAATGAACAAAGAGTAACATGAAATTTGATAAAGACAAGAAAACTTTTATTAAACTTTTACAACAGTGAAATAAATTATTCATGCAATTGCCTGAATAATGGTATCCATGCTGATTAAATCAGCTAAGAGGAGGCAAAATATTCACGTGCATGGCATGAGTTCCATTTTCAAACAGTTCTGAAATGAAAATGTAATATAAAACAACACAGTAGTCGGTCCCCAAAAATGGAAAGGAAAAAGAAGTGGAGTACAGTATTAATTCAAAAGAAGAGGGAAAAATTTAAAGCCCTGGCACTTCTGAAATCCATGAGCCAGAAGGAATTTTCAAAGACAGAAAATATAATCCACAACTTCAAAGGAATTTAATGAAAAAGGAACAGCAATGATGACTAGGTTGCAAGAGAGACCGACCTAGGGCTTAGTGGAGGGAAAGAATGGGTATTTAGCCAATGAACCATTTACAGCATATCCCATCTGGGGCTTGAATAAAATAGGATTCTTTCCAAATTGAGCTGTTGGGTACATGCCAGAATAGTGGGATGACTGGAGAAAGGAGCTGCTGCTGGTAACAAGGTGTCTTCCACATCTTCCCTGCCACCTGGTTTAAGATTTGTGACTGTCACTTGTCCTCCCATCAAAATGTTCACAAAGAGAAGTGTCAAGAGTTCATACTTTTCTTTCCACACCGCTGAGCAGATGAAATGGAGGAGAAAACCCCTGCCACCCACAGAATTCCAAAGAGCTGAGTGAACACTGTGCCACACAGAAGTGGGAGACAGGGAAAACAACTCATAAATGAGCTGAGCAAGGCCCCGGGGGGAAGGGCCCATGCAGGGGGATGGAAACTGAACAAAGTGTTAGAATTCCTTACCCTGGTGCCTAGATCCACCTTCAGAATGATTGTTCACTACAGACTCTTCACTCCTGTACAGCCGTAGGATTAGGACAATTATCTCAAGGCCAATGACACAGAGAAACTGGCTGCTCGGCTCCAGGTGGCCTCACCAGGAACCACAGCCCTATCCATTCTCATTGGTTTGGGCATCCTCATAGGTCAGCTCACCTGTTCCCTAAAGCAACTGTCATCTTTGCTCCTAATTCAAGACACCTAGAGAGCCAGGAAGAGGTGGCTCGCCAACAACTTTCTTTGCTGTTTTCACCTATGTTTTCCCTTCTGTGTTGCTCTGTCACCCTTCTCCCTTATTTTTCTTCTGACTAGACCCTGGGCTTCCCAGAGGCTGCACTGAACTTGGGAGGCCTAAGAAGTAAAGACTTTAGCATAACCACAACCCTCACTTGAATCCTTTACTAAAAAAAAAAAAAAAAAAAAAAAAAAATGAGTAAGATGGACCTACTTTAGCTTTACATTAAATGCTTACAGAAGCAAAAAAGGCATTTGCTATCACACAGTAACACCTCCTTTCCTCAGTTTCCAGAACTCTGCCCTTTCTTTTCATAGTCTAATAGCAAGCAGTTGAGCTCCCAGCTTGCCTGGCTGTTGCAAACCCAGGACTGTCCCCAAGTATTTCTCAGCATACCTGGTGAGTATGAATGCTTCATGTGCCTTCCTGGGACCCACAGTGCAAAGGCCACACCTCATCAGTCCACCGGGTACTGTAAATCCCCAAGCTTGCTGCCACTATCCTTCTAAATCCCCAAGCACAAAGCTATCACATTTAACCACCTAAGTGAAGATTTGCAGGATATGGGAGAGTTCCAGTATAGGATGGACATAATATTTTAAACTTTCACAGTCATTATCTACTATCCACTACTGTCTTCCTGGAAAACCCCTGCAAAATGGTACTCAAGCCTAGTCTATAGTTCCTTTCTTAGTTTCTTCCTGGAACAGAGAATCCTAATCCCATTTATTTGGGCCTATAAAAGGAAGATGCAAGAGATGTTACTGGTCATTATTACAGTCCCAGAAGTATCCATCTGTTGGCCAAGAAGAAAATATTCCTTTAAAAAATGCATTACATGTAAATTGCATTCACAAGTATGAATGTGTTGTGTTGATATTTTGCCAGGCAGGGCTTCCCCTAGAATAACATATTTTAAATAAATGTTTTTAAACATAACATAATGCTGAAATAGAGAATTGATTAAAGGTCAAGATCCCATTTCATTTCATCAATCTACTGGCATTAGCAGGGGCTCTGTTATATATTGATGCTGCTGTAAGAATGACCTATCTAACATAATATTTAGTGAATGTGATAAGACTGAACTACAATTATTATTTATATTACTTGGTGTTTTATTAACTATTATTTATTAATAATTATTATAACCCTAAAAGTATTAATTATTGTGATGAGTATCAAAGATAAATCTAGTTAAAAACTAATGTATGATCACTGTTCTTGAAGGGCTTGCAGACTTATAGGAGAAAAAGGCTTGTAAGCACATGGCATCAGTAATAAAACTGCACGTAAGGTAAAACAAATGGATTGTGAATTCTGGGAGAAATGTGGGAAGAAAGTTCTAGATCAGGTTCAGGATTCCTGATAATAAAGTTCAGGCAGATAAAGTTAGGGTCACTGAAGTGAATTGGGGGTGAACGTGAAGGTGTGTCTGGGTGATACATGCAACAAAATATACATATGAGCCCTTCCTTGTCTAACTGTGTTAGATATTTGCTCCTTAATTGTTTGTATTCCTGAGACATCCCCATTTTAATTTGAAGATGGTAGTTTGGATAAATCCAAATGAAATCAGTGTCAGGATCCAGGGCTTGGAATGACACAATGTTGACATGATTCTTGCAGTTTTTGCTTCCCATAGACAATCAATATTTTTCTTTCCTTTTTCTTTTTTGAGAGTAGGTATTAATATGCAACTCAGGGTGGTCTACAGCTGACAATGTTTTTGCTTCAGCCTTCTGAGTCCTGGAATTATAGGCATTTGTCCCTGCATCATCCATATCAAAATCTTGATTGTATTATAAACTCTCTGTAAATGCTAATGGTTTAAACACCAAATCTTTAATGAAGATGGGATAATCTTGTCAGTGATGAATCTGTATGTGCTCAGAAAAGGCATGAGCACTCTGTCTGTCAAACTGCACAAGCAACATTCAATTCTGGTGTTAGAATATATAATGTTTGCTGTTTTACATGTTACATAAATTCATATGAATTTATTCATAGTAGAAAAAAGTTAAGAGTCTATCCCAATATAAATTTATAAATGTTTTATAGACTGAAATAGATTCCATAATATAAACAAAATGTATGAATAAAATGCTAGTTGAAATGCATTTAACATATTACAGTTTCAACATGCCTTTCCTGTGGCAGAAAGCTATAGGAAGTCCCAGAATGTGCACGATCAAGAAGAGACTGTCCCTGCTGTGTGTAGATGTCACACTTCTTACTACGGCCATGTTTTCTGTCTCAGAGAGACCCAGGTCTTTTTAGCCAGTGCTTTTTGCTGCCAAAACTTAACTATGTGTAGGCTGATTGTTGAATGCTTGTTACTTTGCAGAGGACATGATATATAGGTAAGGAAGGTATCAGTATCTAGTTGTAATTGTGGTAGAAAATTATGGAAAGCAGTGAAGGAAGGCATTTCAATTTTCCAGCCTTGTTATGTTGACCACTTTTATTGGTGTGATTAGTATTTTATTACATTCTTTGGGAGATGAATGAAGAAAGTAGTCATATATGGACTGTTTCTCTGTCTAAATCCACTCAGTAGGTTCCCATCTTTCCAGGAACGATTGTCAGTCCTAACAGCCCATGCTCCAATCTTTGGATCTCAGTGGGACCTCAGTTCCTTCCTTGTTTTTTTTTTTTTTTTTTTTTTTTTTTTTTTTACTTCTTTAGTTGATGGTATTCAAAACATACTAGACTACTACCTCTCTTTGAAAGTGAGGACATTATTCTGTTGTATAGGCTATGGCATTTGTTGATCTCACCATTTTTAAGACCTTTTGCTGTATGTGCTCATGACCTCTTCCTTCAGGCTCTATCTCAAGTACCAAGTTCTAGGAGAGACCAGCAGCATATTTAAATTTCAAGCAGTGTTCCATCACCATTCTTCTGCACATCTATCTCAATTGCCTGCTTCAAATTTTTTATTGCCCTTAAAGTGCTTTGATATACCATGTATTTCACACTCTTATTTATTGGCTCTCACAAGAATGAAAGGTGAGCTGTTTTAAAACTTTTCTAAATATTACTTGTCACAAAGGAGAAGCTCAACAGATAACATTGGCAATATGCATGAATATCACACAGAATGGGGAGTACTTCAAGTGATCTAGCCATGTTTCCTCCCTGACTCTACTCCTCTGAATAAGGGACCCTGAGCAAAAGCTCTCCCCCATCAGGCTGGAGAGATGGCTTAGCAGTTAAGCACTTGCCTGTGAAGCCTAAGGACCATGGTTCAAGGCTTGATTCCCCAGGACCCACATTAGCCAGATGCACAAGGGGGCACATGCATCTGGAGTTCATTTCTCTCTTTCTCTCTCTCTCTCTTTCTCTCTGCCTCTTTCTCTCTCTGTCATTCTCAAATAAATAAGTAAAATTTTTTTAAAAAGTCTCCCCTATCAAACTGACTATGTTCAGTGCCTGTTTATCTCTGCATAGAGCTTTTATTCTTAACCAGCCTGTGAGATAATCCACATAAGCCACTCACATATTCTGTAGGTAATCAGGGAGCACCTCATCCTCTTCACTCTGCAAAGCTGCCTCCCACAATCCTGGCAGCTTACTCTATTCCTGAGTGTAGGATCCTGTGGCCCATGGTGGCCTTACATGACCTGCTGTCCCTCTCCTTAGTGCTTTGAGCATGTGACCATGCAACTGCCAGTGCTTTCATCTGTTTAGTGTCTATGATCATGAATGTAGCCATCCCTATATCAAAATTCCTCCTTCAGTATGGTGGGAAATGAAGACAACCGTAGCAAGGGATGGTAGTGTAGCCTCTGAGGCAAGATTTACACATGAATCAACAATATACCCAAGTAAGTGATAAATTATGTGGTACTAGGGTTGGAGAGATGCCACATAAGCCAGGGACACAAGGTGACACATGTGCAAGTTTGCACATAAGCACAAGGTGGTACATGCATCTGGAGGCCCTGGCATGACAATTCTTTCTCTCTCTCTCTCATTAAAAGGCCACTCTGTTGGGCTTGCCTCAAAAAATTATGTGGCACTAAGTCAAAGTAATATTTCTTTAAACAAAGATTTATGGAAAATTATGAAAGATTTTGAGTAGGAATATGTATGCCCTATTTCATGGATACTCCTGTATTATCTTTCCCTTCCATTGTCTTGACACTGTAACACTGACAGTTGAAGAAACGTGATAATGAAAATGACTTGTCAGAGAAATAAAAAATAACTGTGTTTGCTAAAAATATGTTGACTATTTCCCTATGGGTAGATCCACTTTGCATTTATTTATAATTTTACTACAAAATTCCTTACTTGGTGTGTATATGTGTGCTTCTTGAAATCCTCTTTTCAACTAGTGCTACCATTTATTCTGTTTTTTCCCATTAATTGATAAATAAGATAAAACCTGTGGCTTGGGTTCATTTAAAATTTGCATAAGGGTCATCATTGTTTCCTAATAGTGCTCCTTTAGCCCACCTCCCAGGTCTGAGTCTCTTGCTCGGTCAGAGTGTGTGCAGGCTCAGCGATCTGGAGTGCGTAGGCCTGAACCATTTATGGGCTCCTCTCACCTCCTGGTTCAGAGTTTCTTCCACAAACCGTGTGTGGGCAGGAATGGTAGTCTGGAGGGAGTAGGCCAGACCCATTTCTAGACTCCTCCCATCTCCTCCCCAGTCTGAGTTCCTTCCACGGTCAGTAGGTGGGCTGGCACAGCTTTCTGGAGTGAGTAGGCCAAACCCCTGTATCTGGGCTCCTCTCACCTCCCCAGTCTGGCTTGCCTGCACTGGTCTGTGTCCTGGAGGGCACTATACAAAGTAGATCATATCCCTTTTCCCTTGCTTCTCCTAGTCCCCTGGTCCTGGTAGGTCCCATTGCACCTTGATTCAGGAGTCCTGGCCCTTGTGTGAGCTGTGAAATCAGGCCTTTTGTTTGGGTGTCCTGACTGGCCACTAGGTACCAACATTGCTGTTCACCTGAGTCAGAGGTTGAACAGGCCAATGGGTGAAAACTTGCTTCTTCCTCAATAAAAGAGTCTTCCTAAAATGAGTACACAATAATGCAAAAAAGCCAACAAAAGTCAGAAAACTGAGAGAGCTCCACCAAGGCTGCCTAGTTCTACTATGGAAGCCTCTAATGAAATCATAGAGAAATCAACAGAAATTCATTCCCCAAATGAAAACACAACCAACAAGACCCTGATTTTAAAAAAAGTCGCTGAACTTGAAGCAAACTATCAAAGAAACAACAGTTGTATTAATGAAATGGAATAGAATTGTCTCCTAGAGAATTCAGCCCTTGACAGTAGGCTTAACTTGACTGAAGAAAGTGTTAGAACCCTCCAAAGAGATATGAATAAATTGAAGATAAGTCAAGAAATGGAACACTTCTACAATTAAAAAAAAAAATGAAAATTCCAGTAATGGGCTGGAGAGATGGCTTGGTGGTAGGTACTTGCCTGCAGATCCTTATGACCTGAGTTTGATTCCTAGTACCTATGTAAAGCCAGATGTACAAAGTGGTGCATGCATCTGGAGTCTGTTTGCTGCGTCTGGAGGCTCTGGCCAACCCATTATCTCTGCCTGTTTCTTTTCTATCTCTCTCTGATTGCAAATAAATAAATACATTTGTAAAAAAGAAAGAAAGAAAGAAAGAAATGGAACACTTAAAAATATGGTGATTGGGCTGGAGAGATGGCTTAGTGGTTAAGCGCTTGCCTGTGAAGCCTAAGGACCCCGGTTCGAGGCTTGGTTCCCCAGGTCCCACTTTAGCCAGATGCACAAGGGGGCGCACGCGTCTGGAGTTCATTTGCAGAGGCTGGAAGCCCTGGCGCGCCCATTCTCTCTCTCTTCCTCTATCTGTCTTTCTCTCTGTGTCTGTTGCTCTCAAATAAATAAATAAATAAATTAAAAAAAAATATGGTGATTAAGCTTGATCAAATGCAAGAATGAATTGCAGAAAGCATCAAGAAAATCAGAACTCAAATTGAAATCATACCTCAAAACAGATATGGACACAATACAAAACAGCACAACAGAAAATGAAAAATCAAATAAAAATTATAAAAGCACTCTAGAAACACTCACCAATAGAATTACTTATGTGGAAGACAGAATCTCTAACCTGGAAGATAAGACAGAAGAAATTGATGGGGAGGCCAAAAACTTTGCTAAGTTCAAAAACTCAAGTGAACAGAATATGAGGGAACTGTGGGACACCTTAAAATGACAAAACATCTGGATCATGGGTATACCAGAAGGAGAGGAAATCCAGACCAGAGGCATAGAGAACATACTCAATAAAATTATTGAAAATTTTCTGAATCTTGCAAAAGAGGTGCCTATCCAGATACAAAAAGCACACCGAATACCAAACAGGCAGGACCAAAGAGCAAAACTCTCCAAGACACATCATACTTAAAACTCTTAACAACAAAAACAAAGAGAGAATGTTAAAAGCAGCAAGAGAGAAGCAATTCACAACATACAAAGGCAATCCCATCAGAATAACATCAGATTTCTCAATGGAAACATGAAATGCCTGGAAAGGAACACTTCAAAGTCTGAAAATCTATGCCTTCCAACCCAAGCTACTTTACCCAGCAAAAGTATCCCTAATAATAGATGGTAAAGGAAAAACTTTTAATGAAAAACGTCAATGCTATGATTATATAAACACAAAGCCAAACCTACAGGGAATACTTGATGGACTATTCCATACAGAGCAGTCAAACAACCAATCTCAAGAGCCAACAAGAAGATCACAATAACCAAAATAAACCAAGCTCAAAACAGTACATAATATAAGAAAGCACCAAACCCCATAAAACACCTCATTGTGGCAGGGATTAATTCAAACCTCACCATAATGCTAGTAAATATTAATGGTCTTAACTCACCCACTAAAAGACACAGGTTATTAAGATGGATCAAAAACTGTACCCTTTTCTCTACTGTCTTCAAGAAGCGAGAAATTAACAAGAGACATCAAGAACTCCACGAACTCCTGGAGAGTAAAAAACACATTTTTAAACAATGAATGTGTCATGGAAGAAATTAAAAAGAAATTTCAAAATTACTAGAATTGAATAATAATGAATACACAGCCTACCAAACCTGATGGGACTCACTGAAGGCAGTTATTAGGGGAAAAGTAATAGCCCTAAATGCCTTCATTACAAAGACAGAGAGATGACAAATCAATGACCTGACTGTCCACCTAAACGCATTGGAAAGGCAAGAAGAATCCTACCCAAAGAGCTCTAGATGGAAAGAAATAATCAATATTAGAGCAGAAATTAATGAATTGGAAACTTAGAAAACAATTTTAAAAATTAATGAAATGAAGATATATTTCTTTGAAAAAGTAAACAATATTGACAAATCCCTGGCCAAATTGATCAAGCAAAAAAAAAAAAAAAAAGACATCAATGAAATTGGAAGAATCATCAGAGCATACTTCCAGAACCTCTACTCCACAAAATTAAACAATCCGTAAGAAATGGATGAATTCCTAGACATATACCACCTACCAAGACTAAACTCAGAGCAGATTAATCTCCTAAACAAACCTATCATAACCATGATGGAGATTAAAAAGGTAATTAAAAAAAAAAAACCTCCCCCAAAATAAAATTCCAGGACCACATAGCTTCTCAGCTGAGTTCTATCAAACCTTCATAGAAGAACTGAAAACAATTTTTCTTAAACTGCTCTGCACAATTTGATACCAGGAAATCCCCCACTCCTTTTATGAAGCTAGTATCACCCTAATACCAAAACCAGACTGAGATGCAACAAGGAAGGACAATTATAGGCCTATATACTTAATGAACTTAAATTCAAAGATTCTGAAAAAAAAAAAAAAAAACCTTGCAAACTGAATTCAACAACACATTAAAAGCATTATACACTTTGATCAAATAGGCTTCATCCCAGGGAGGCAGGGATGGTTTAACATACAAAAATCTCTCAATGTAATATATCACATAAATAAACTGAGCCATAAGAATCACACGATCATCTTAATTGATGCAGAGAAAGATTGTTAAAGCCACAAGTTGGGACATTATGCACAGAGACATTGCCTAGTCCCCATAACTGATGGCTACCCCCATAATGCATGACCCACAATTCCCAATGAGGAGGGTCCCTGAGGAGGGAGGAGGACAGGGAGAAGGCTAACGATGGTACCAACATGGCTGTTTATACACTAAGTATGTACATAACTAATAAAAAATTAAAGATCTATGACATAGTTTAGAAAAAATACCTAGATACATCTCACAAACTCAAGGCCATAACAAATAAAGAGGTTAAAATATACCTGGACCAGACAGTGCAATGTAGCATTCACTTCAGTCCCTTGAATAGTGACTCAAGGTAGTAAAAGCCTAATTGTGAAATCAATGACTTTCATTTTTACTTTCTATTACAGATTTGCTACTTAAAAACTCTTACAACAACAGAAGGGGGGTGGTGTCAAAGAATGAAGAAAGAACTAGTGCATGGGGTTGTTACAGTTACATTCAGTTCCAGTTTATATTCAGTTTTGTCAATTTGACCTTCACAGGTCTATAATTACTGTAATCACAGCTTGCTGAACATGCTAACAATCAAAGCATCCCAATTTGAACATTTCAACAATAGCCCTTTTAATAGGGGTAAAGTGGTGCCAGGAAGATTGGCTGGTTTACTTCCAGCCTTCTTTGAAGACTGTGGATAATGGGGAACAGGTATCAAACAATTCACCTCTTAAAAAATGCTATGCGAGAGTGACTCTAGCTATCACCCACAGACTGATATGGCTAGAAAGAGGAGTGTCTCTACCTTTTGGCTCTCACTCTGAGTGTTCCTGATGATATACAGAAAGTGTCATTTATGATTAAGAGCTTCACTTTGAACTCAGCCGTGGCCAGGATGTTTCCAAAGATCAGAAAGCATTACTGACACAAGAAAGTGTGAGATGGTCACAATGCATTGCTAGCATTAGGATCTTCCCCTCTGGATGGGAGTGAAAACAGTATTGATTGGAGCATGTGAACCTTGTGCTTCTTGTACTTTTTGTCGTTATTACCTGTACTAATTGTAACAAATTTATCCTGGATTTCCTTTATTTTTCCCAATTCATGCTGGACAAATACACTGATGCCACCCTGCACGCACATATGTACACACACGTGCGCACACACATACACACCAAGGCTCAGGGAATTTTGTGGAAGAGGGGGTGGAAAGATTATAGGAGCCACAGAGTGGAAGGCAGTATCCAGCGGCATTCTCCCCCCAGCCCCTGTCACCCTTACAGTTACTGACTGCTGCTCTCACATCTCATAACCCATAACCCCATGGGGAATAGCAATCCCACTGAGGAAGGCCTCAGTGAAATGGGGGAAGTGAGGAGGGAAATGATGATATCAACACATGATGTGTCCACACAAAGTTTTTACTTAATAAAAACGGGGTAAATTAAAAGGATTCCAAGATTAGAAGAATACCCTTTCATCATGAAACAGTTTGTAGTCTAGGCTTTTGTTGTTTTTATTTCTTGCTTCCTTTTATATGAATTGCAGTTTATAAATCTTTGCATGCTTAATTCTAGAATGTCAGGGTTCAAAGAAAATTAGAAATTATCTAGCCTACCTTCTTAACTTTATTTTTCCTGTTTTCTGCCAAAGGACATTTAACAAATTGAGTAAGTATAGAAAAAGCTTAAGCAAAGTTTCTGATCTTGGGTACCCCAAACCCTTCCTACACCCAAATTTAGCATAACAGAGTCCTAAAGCTCCATTGGGCCTGATATGAAATCTTGTTACTTAATTCAAGGTTCCAGTGCTTGGAGAAATAAAGTGACTTAGCCAAGTTCACTCCTAACCTCTGGAGTGACATTTTTTGACCATCACTGTCCACCAGAAATAAATGCAAAAAATATTATGTTCAGGAATTGCTTGTCATTGAAACATTTTTCCATGGTCTTATCAAGACACCTCAGTACTTTCCCAGGGACTTGAGTGACATTGGGACTAGCTAATCCAGCAGTGTGGGCTAGTGCCCACCTCCTTAAACCGGCCTTGGTTAGAAAAGGAACAGGATGCTCATAGGACTCATGGCACTAAAAGTGCCATTCAGTTTTCATGTAAGGCAAACAGGGCACAGTCGTTTTGGGACACATGAGCAGGTTGAGAAATAACCTCCTCAGAGCCCAGCTTCCTGTGCTGCCAGAGTGCAGAGTGTGCTAGGCGAATGAGAACACTGTAAACTTTTGATGTCTGCTGTCTTTGTCTGAGGGTATGGAAAATTACCCCGTTGCTTGCACAGCACAGATTGTCTTTTCCAAATAATCTCACAGGCACTGAAGAGAGTGATCAGAGGGTGAATTTGCTGGAGGTCCTAACAGTTTTACTAAGACTTGCTCCTTACTTGCTATTAGGTATGATAAAGTCGGGACCCACATGCAAATGAAGGTGATAGGAGACAGAGATTGGCTAGGCAGTAGGGGTAACAGAACTCCAAAAGTGAATGATACTTTTTTTCTTCTTGAGGAGAAACAGGAAATGTCACTAGGCCTACAAACACCTGGATGCTCTCCTTATCTCCTTTTTTCCTTGGAAAGTTACACCTTCCAGGAAAGATTTCTAGATTACGCTTGCACCCTTCCTAAATGACAGAAACTCTGATCCCTACCTGAAATTTCTGGACATACTGCCCCATTGTTTCAGGAACACAGTCTTTCTATCCCAGAAATTGAAATCTGGTTCTTGTCACATAGCAACCTGTGCCACATTCCATAAAAACCCTAACCAATATCACCCAAGGAGTTTTCTTCCTCCTTGGAGACTCCTTCCTGTCTGTATAGACAGGAGTCTTGCCTTCATATCAAGCTCTAACAAAGTTCTTCTAAATTCAATGTTTAACCCTGCTTTGGTTTGTGAATTTCATTCATTGAATTCATAAGGCAATAGGACAAGAAGGCCACCAAGTAAGTGGGAATCTCTGTGTGACCATGAGTTCCAGCGCCTTAGCTCCTGAGTTATAGAGACCTAAGAGTTGAAATAAGGCTTGGTCACTCTCAAGGACACCCTAAGAATCCTATATCAAATTCTGTATGTTGGACCATTTCTGAGTCCACTTGTACCATTAAACTAGGGGCAAGTCAAGATGTAAATGTGTAGAAGATATCAGAAGCAAGAGTAGGCTGAAGGAAGAATGAATGCTTATTGAGCAGCTGCTGTGCAACACTTACTGTTAGCTCTTCCCTTCTACCATCCATGAATCCTCGTAAAACACAATGAATGTGAGAACCACTATTACAGCTCTGTAACACAGTCATCAGGATCACAGACCACAGCTAAATGGTCGTAGGCCTGCATGGTTACTCTGCCTGCAGTCACTACAGATTTCAATGCTCAGAAGTTGAGTCATGTGAGTGATTTTTGTCATTCACAATTCATGAATTACAAAGGAGAATAAAGAGTTCATGGGATGTGTATACATGTTCCTCTTATTGAACGAGCAGTGGGGACTTCTTTCTAGAGTCTATGAGCCATGGGATTCTGACTTGGATCCCAGTACCAGGTGTGAGTTCTCTCCCACTGAGTGAGCCTCATATCCAATCTGAGAATAGTTGGTGTGGTAGTTTGGATGTCCCCCAATAGATTCAGGAGTTTTATTAAAGCTTGCAACTTGGATTTCAAGCCATCTGCTGGAGGAGGGGTCCCTGGGGGCAGATCCTAGGGTTCATCCCTAAAATATGTGTAGAAAGCAGTCTGAGATCTGCCTGGATTCCCTGTTGTTTGGCTGCCAATTTTTGCTCTTGCTTTTGGTGGTGGATTTTCTCCTTTTGTGCCATTATGGAACTTCCCCTGGATTTGTAAGCCTGAAATAAATTCCATTCCTCCTATAAACTGTGTCATCCCAGCAGCATGGAGTTGGCATAGGCTGTGTGGCACTATTGCATTGGTGTGTACTTCTTGTCCAGCACCTTGGCTTCTGAGTTACAGAGAGCTAATAAGGCTTGGTCACTCTCAAGGACACCCTAAAAATCCTATATCAAAGGCTATATATTGGACCACTTCTGAGTCCACTTGAACCATTAAACTAGTTGGTTGACTTTTTTGTTACCAACAGAGGTTGTGTACTCTATTGCACTGGTGTGTACTTCTTGCCAGGTGGTTGATTTTGTAACTTGCAGGACCTCCTGCTTATTCATGCTGTTGGTGATCATTATCCCCTAGTAGCTCCCACAACACTTTCCACACCTGTGAGGGCTATCCAGAAGGAACTTGGCTTCCCTCTCAGTTTCTACAAGTTCTCTCAATGTCCTGTGGCTGTAGCCTAAGGTGTCTTCAGCCATAGGCTCTTACCTTTTAGCTCTGGCAGGTAACCAAGTGCTTTGGCAAAAACCTCTCAAATAACCATGCTTATCCCTCTTAATCTAAGCTACTGTCACTTTTGGTTGGAGAATCTGTTTTATCTTACAGGTGGCATAGAATACTGAGGAGATCCAAGATCCATCAATATGACAAGAAAAGACAGCCAGCTGCCTGCTTTGAGAACTGTTGCATGCACCACATCTGCTGGGCCCCAGGGGGCATTGCTGGCGAAGCAGCACCAGGGGCACTGCTCTCACTACTAGCCTGACAGCTCCAGGGAGATGGCTAGAGACCCTGTTCACTCAAAACCCATCAAAGTAGAAATCCAGAGGCTACAAAGAACTCAAAATTAAATCTGACTTCAAACACACCCTCCAAGATTCAGGATACATGGCAAAAGAAGGGGTGGAAAGATTGCCAAGAGCCACAGGATAGGTAAGTATATCCCAAGGCACAGCTCCCTCCCCCCACAGAGACTGACTGAGGCCTTCAGAACCGCACAGTGAATACCAATAAACCAACTGAGGAGGGCCCTCAGTGGAAGGAAGATGGGGAGGATGAGATCTAAGAGTGTAATCTCTTTAAAAAATAAATTAATAAATAAAAAAGGAGCTATACAAAAAAAAGTTGTTCCTAGGGTAACCTTATGTATGTTCTCCAAGAACACTATACTTTTATTGAAGGCAAAAGAACCTGTCACATTTAGATCCTGGCTTGTTAGTGCACTTCTAAATAGGTTACTAACATTTAATTTTGAGAACTAAGCAGGCCATGCAATTTTTAGCTACAAGTGCCCCACCTCCCTGTCTTTTTTTAAAGAATGAATGGGCCAAGAAAAATCAGTAATTAGAATGAATGAAAACTTCAGTTTTTATAAACTATAACTAGAATTTTCCCCAAATTAAATTATATTATTTATTCTGAATAAATGATATATAACTATGAAATAAAATTTCCAAATGTATTTAGAATCTCATGTAACCAAAGGGAGAAAACAATTGTGACTATTATTCACAGTGTTCTTCCTCTAACATTCTGATATTTTAAAGTCCTGTATTAATCTTTACTTCGGACTGGTTTGCATATCTCTGCTTTCTCAAAGTGGCATATAAGTGGCTGGTAGGAATGAGGAAAGCTGATGTGCAAAATGAGGCAGGAAAATTTAAAAACAAAGCAATTTCACTAATAAAATGCTCAAGTAGTCTAGAGTAATTTGGGTACTTGGTGAATCATTGTTTAGCAATTCATGAACGCTGTGGGTGCTTGGAATTCAATTCCATTGTCCTCTATTGGAATTGCTTTGAAAAAAAGGTCACATGAGAAGGAAAGGAAGTTCTGACTTTCACATGCCTGTTATTGCTAAGGAAACCACTTCCTCCTCGGCATTCACATATTCAGCATGTCTCTAGTTCTGGCTCCCATACAAATTACATCTTGGTGCTGCATTAAGAAACAAACAAGGGTGGAGAATATTTTAAAACCTCTACTCAATGATGACACGTTCACGGAACAAAAAGAGGAGGCTATCTTTTCTGAAGTACTTAGGGTATTCGTGGATGGAGCCTCTCAGACCCAACAGGATGTCTGAGATCCAAGGGAAGTGGCCCGTGCTCTAGCAGTAAACACATGAGTAGCGAACACAGCTTTGTTGTATTTTCTGATTGGCAATGGCTCTGAACTATCTCCTAGTTCTTGTTGCAGACAAAGAAACAGGAGATGAATTACCATGTTCTAGGACGGAGTGTTCCATTTTAACTCAAACTGCAATAAGAAATAAAAATGGTTAGACATCCCGTGTGTAGATTATATAACTTGCCACCTCTGCTTTTTTGCTTTGTTGTGTTTTATCCTTTCTCTTTTAAAGGGACCATGAATGAAATGAAGGGATATTTTAGAGAACTGTGAGCATCAAAGGGTCTTACTGCGCATACAGCTGAACTCGAGAGGCTATTTTTACTCCAGTGGATCTTTACTACTTCATGGTTGTGTAAGCTATCTCTTTATCCATTGTAGAAATCTGCCCCCTCCCCTTGCAGGTCATATATCTGAGATGCCTTGTTCTCTAATAGCTAGAATTTACAGCTCATCTTCTGCCAGTTTTGTTTTCAAACTTGTTCATGAATCTTAGATTCAGAACAAAACTTCACTGTTATGAAGAGCAGTCAGCAAACAACGACTCTATAGTGAACATGTCACAGAAGAATGCTCATTTGAGATTGCAAGAGGGCAACTATGAAAGAGGCAACTTCATGATAATTAAGCTGAAGGCCTTGTTAGCTGAGGCTAGGGGAGATTTTTACATAAAGGAACAAAAGAGTTAATATCTCGTGGTTTTTTGACACCATGGATTTAAATTTTTTTATTTTATTTTTAAAATATTTTAATTTATTTTTATTTACTTAGCTGAGAGAGAGAAAGAGGTAGAGAGAGGGAGAAAGGGGAAGAGAGAGAGAGAGAATGGGTACACCAGGGCATAAAGCCAGTGCAAAAGAATGCCAGATGCATGCACCACCTTGTACATCTGGCTTATGTGGGTCCAGGGGAATCAAACCTGGGTACTTTGGCTTTTCAGGCAAGTGTCTTAACCTCGAACCCATCTCTCCAACCTTAATTTTTTTTGTGTGTGTGTGTGTATAAGAAAGAAATACATAGCTTAGATTGCCAAAGAAAATGCAGAAAGGAAATATTTACCAAGTTATTGATGTTCATCTATACACAGTCCTCATAAATTGCAAGAAAGTACTTAATTTCTAAGTAGACATTAAGAAAAGTTTCCAAATCCTGTAGTGTTGCTTTAGTTTCAGGCAGAACTTGTATAATGATGATGAGGATGCTGATGATCATCAAGGATGCTGACAACAATAACAGAAATAGCTAAGGTAAATTGAGAATTTACTATTAGTCACTGGAATAAACATTTTTTATGTTGTTTAACACAACCCTATGAGATATAGGCATTATCATCCCTGACGTTTACACAAAGAACTAAGACTCAGAAAGTTATTAAATCCTTAAGTTCACTCATCTAATAAGCAACAAAACTAAGACTTGAAAACTAGTGATTTTTCTTCCAGGATCTGAGTTCTTTACTAGTAGGTGTCTATAAAGAGAAAGCCTTTGACATAAACTGCTTTGAGATGCCAAAGGGCTAAGGAAGGGAAGGGCCCCACCCCTTCCTTCCCTGGTAAGTGCATATGCATAATTCCTGCATGATTCTTTTGAACCACAAGAGACAGATAGCTTAGTTCTCTGAAGAGGGAGGGGTCATCCAACATCAATCATTCAGGAAAGGGAGACTGGTACAAGCAAGAGAATGCTCCATTTGTGCACAGAACGACATGAGAATCGAGGTCTTGACCTGAAGATTTGAGTAGTGGATGTGCTAAGATCTCAATGTCTCCTACGACACACTATCCCTGCCTCCTAGGGACAGACTAGGCATTTAAAATAGATCCTGTAATGGACAAGATGAGGGAGAACTTTTTCTTATTGAACTAGAAAATCCCTAATTCACAGTTGTTTCCTTCAATGAAGAAGTCATGTTACATGACATCAAAGATAGACTCCAAAGATATCAAGATGTTCATATGGCCATGTTTGCACTTACCATTAAGGAAAAACCAGAATTTGTCTTCCTTTCTAATTCTTTGGGCCAAGTGGTAAGATTTTGCCAATGAGATGGTTGAATCTAGTGGGAAAAGGCCAAACTGACTGTCTTTTCTTCTTTTTAATTTCTTTCTTTCCTTTTTTAAGGAAAGAGGCATTATTCCCACAGCATCTCAAAAATTCCCCTTTTCATTCTGTAATTCCCCAAGGATTCATGGTTCTGACTTAAGACATTAAAAGTCATAATTAAATACAAATGTCAACACACCCTTGTTGACATCTTGCCTAGCTTAGTTAAATAGCCCCGCCTCTAATCAGTTGCTGAACCTAAAATCTTAGAGTGATTCCTGATCCTTTCATCCCTCAATTTAATTGCCATGAATATGTGCCAAATTTACCTTTAATGATCCTGAGTCTGCCACCCTCCTCTTTTTATCACCATAGTCTCTCATTTGGACTGATATAAAACCTTTCTGATCAGTTCCAGCTGCTTTCACACTGGCCCTCTTTCAATTCATTATCTAGATAACAGTTAAGGTTAGCTTTTACAATTCAGGAAGTTTGTTCAACTCCTGAGATGAAAACTTGTAATGGTGTCTCATATTGCTTAGAACACATCCCAAGCTTCTTATATTACCTGGTATCATCTGGACTTGCCTGTCCCTCAAAAGTCTTCTTCTTAATACTTTCCCATTGAAATACCATACTCCAGCTCGAGCTGAGTGGTATGGGTTACTTCCTTTTCTGACAAAATACCTGACAAAAGCAACTTAAGGAACGAGGAAGGGTTTTGGGGGGTTACAGTGAGAGGGGATAGTTGACCATGGTGGAGGATCATGAGATGGCTGGTCACATTGAGTCTAGAGTGAGGACACAGAATGAAATGAATGCTAGTGTTCTGTTCACTTTCTCATATTTATGTGGTCTAGTACTTTATCCACAGAATGGTGCTGTCTGCATTTGTAGTGAGTACTTCCTCCTCAGTTGAAACAATTTTGACATTCCCTCAGATATATTCTCAGAGGTTTGTCTCATAGGCCATTGTAGAGCTGTCTGTCAAGTATTAACTATCACAAGTCCATCCCTTATCTACTAGACACTCAAAATGACACAGAAGCTTTGGGTTGCCTTTTACGGAGCCTTTCTCAGTGCTTGGGTGGGCAGTAACTCAGGAGGCAGGCTTCCCTATACTCAGTCACACAAATCTTCTGTTGAAATAGTGACCTCTGGGTTCTTCTATGATGAATTTCAATAAATGAGACCCATAGACCAGAGGACAAAGTTTATTTCATTATAGGGCTTAAGAAAAGAGTAGAAGGCAAAGTGCCTGCTCAAAGATGAGGTGGAGTAGGATTTCTGGAAATGGTATAGCCATCTAGAGGCCAAAGTCAGGGTCTTTTATAAGCATTCACAGGATGGGGCTGAACTAGTTGATCAAGTCCTGAGTGCAGGTGTCTAGGTGTAACCAATTTTTTCTGGAAGGAGAATAGCTTCACCTCTTAATTTTCTCTTCTAGGAAAGAATGAGAAGGAAAATCAAACTTCTTTCCTTATATTCCTGGCCTCTTGCAAAGTGGAGAATGCAAGGTCTTTTTTAGAGGGAAGGAGATAAGAATGACCCAGATTCTCCCTTTACATGCTCTAGGACATTCCTCTCTTTTGCCTGCAGTGAGGGGGGAATGTCACCTCTTAACTGCCTCAAAACATGTCACTTTATAGGCATAACCTTCTACCCCTAGGCCCTATTAGTCACGTGGCCATCACATGATATAAAGTGCATTCAACCCAACTTCACAAATACCGAAGCCCTTAACAGTTCCACCTCTGTTCAAAAGTGTGAGTTCAGTGTCCCTTCCGAGATGTAAGAAATCTCTTAATTGTGCACTCATATAAAATCAAAGACAAGCTACATAGGTCAGACATGCAATTGCACAGATGAAACATTTCCACTCCAAACGGGAAGGATAGGGTAGCATGGAAAGGTTGGGTCAAGGCAGGACCTAAGCCTCAGATTGCAAATACTAAATCCTGCAGCTCTATGTATGGTAGTTAAGCCTTGTGATAGAATCATCTGGGCTTCAGTAGCCTTGAGAAGCCCTGTCCTTCCAACTCTGCTGTCAGAAACACAGGTAGCTTCTTTTTTGGAATGATTCCCCTTCATGTGTGCAGCTTTTCTTGGTAGAAATCTCACAGTCCTGAATCTCCCACATTCCATGACCTCCACTGCAATTAGGCTTCACCTTCCCAGCCTCGTGCGGTGATATCTCAGGGCCTCTGTGGCCTGAGTCCAATTCTTACTCACAGTGCCTCATCTCAAGCAGCTTTCCAGAATCTTGCCACAAGTCTCCATGACCCTCTCACTCTTGCAGCTTTCATGTCCACAGAACCAGTCTCATATGGACAATGCTATAATCTTCTGTGGACAGCTCAATATGTAGTCTGGACCCTTGGATCATATTGCCATGGTTTCTGTCTTCCCTTGAGGATAACCCTGGGGAAACTTTTCCTTATGCAGTTATTTTTGAGTAAGAAACTCCTTCAGAGGCATGCCCAATTAGGCTCTCTCATTTCAAATGAATTTGTTCTTTAACAAAGTGGAGCCCTCAGTAGGTGTGGCCTTACCCTCAGAACATTCTTCCTATTTTCTTAGTGAAGGATACCAGGGATCAATTCTGAGACTAGTCTCTATAACAAGTATAGCTACTTTCAAACCCACCTGGTCTGCAACTTTAAGCCCACTTATACTCTTTTCCTCACCAAGCTATACATTTTTCATGTCTTACTGCTTTATGGTTTTTGTTCTATTTTACTGTAAATAAACCTGGATCAAAATTTGAGTCATAAACTATGGCATAGCCTGAACATTATCTTAAAAAGTCCCCTGCTGAACAAATTAGGCAATTCCTTTCAGATGCAGCCTAATTCACATTATCAGGACATGGGTAAAATAAAGCCAAATTATTTGCAGAATATAATACAGATAGCCTCTAGCCCAGTTACCCACAGAATCCATATTCCCCTCTGAAACTTTATGAGCTGAGCCTCTATGGTTTGTGTTTTTCTCAGCAGTCTGGTCTTTCAAACTCTCCTAAAATGTCTGCTTAATTTTCACTTACAACATGAAAGAGTGGTTTTTTTTTATGTCAAAGTTCCAAACTCTTCCATATTTTTTCTATAAACAAATTCCAAAGACCTATGAATCATGTGGTCAGATTTTTCATAGCAACAACCTCACAGCTTGGTACCAATTTTCTTTGTTGGTTATTTTTCTAGTTTCTGTGACAAAACACCTGACAAAAGTAACTTAAATGAAATAAGGATTGAATTGGGCTTATATTTTGAGGATACAGGCCACCATGGTGGGAAAGTCATGATAGCAGAAGCATTAGGTAGCTGGTCACATTGAGTTTGCAGTTAGGGAGTAGAGTGAAATGAATTCTAATGCTCCACTCATTTTGTCCTATTTATTCAGCGTAGGACCCTAGCCTGTAGAATGGTGCCACCCACATTTAAGGTGTGATTTCCCCTCATTTAAATTAACTTAGAGCCCTCCCAGAAGTTTATATCTTAGATGATTTGGAGCCATCAAGATGGCAGTGAAGATGAACCATCAATCACACTGAGGTCTTCAGATGTTCCTCACTCATGTCAATTTCTGTGGCACAGCACCTTGCATCAGTTATTCTCCCCACCTCCATCTACCCTTGATTTACTTTTTCCTTTTCTTTACATGCCTGGTTTCCTGCCATTAAGATTTTATTTGTGACATCATCTCTTTGGAGGATACTCCTCTGGCATCCTTAGTAAAGTGGTCCAGTCACTCACATACAACACATTGCCTATTCCTTCTGATAGAAGCTAGGTTCTAGAACCAAGGGGCCTTACACATCTTGCTCACTTAAGTGTACATGAGTACAATAAATGTGCTGACATAGAAGTGGATGCCACTGAATACTGGTGAAAGGAGAAACAAACCCTTGTAACTGGCCATTATGATTCAGATCATTTCAAAGCATAACCAACCAACTAAACTGGAGCCCAAGGGAAATACAAGAATAATAGTATTTTACTGTGCATGAGGGGGATATAGTCTGGAAGTAATCAAATTCATTCTATTTCACAATTACCCCATTTGGGACCAAAAAACAACAATAGAGATATTCATAATAAGCATTATTAAGTCATCATGTACACATTATCTCTTAGTACTACATAATATAAACTATAGCTCTTAATCCAGTATCTATGCTATAAGTCACTGTTGTGTGGAATGAAACAAGTAAACCAATCATTAGTGATTAGAAACAACTGAAATTTGGGTCCTGTTCATAATATGCTTTCTTCACTTCTGATTATTGTAGACTCCAAAGTGACCTAATCAAATGGAGCTGATAAGTTGTATACTGAGAAAAAGGAAGAAAAAAAAAAACAACAAGTGCAATAAGTTATATACTGTTTTATATTATCTTGCTTGCAAGTGACATATGTCACCTTTGCTCACATTTCATTTGTCCAAGTAAATTTGTCACCACTGGGTGGGAAACTAAAAGAACAAGAATATCTCTATATCTACCCCCAGACATCTCTAAGCTTAGCCAGCATTCAATTCTGTTTCCTTCCCACACGATACGTTCACTCACTGATCCTCTACTCCCTGAGGTTGAAAAACTGAAATACTATCAGACCACCACAGCAAGCAGGTCCAGTATACTTCCTTAAGATCCTGAGAAGTAGGAAATGTAAGGACAAGTTGCATGAGCTGGACATAAAATGCTAGACTGTAATAGTACACACCCATTCAGAAATGGGGGAGGAAGGGAGGTCATTAATGACCCATATGTACCTGCTGTGTAAAAGTCATGGACATCGGGCACTTGATAAAGCCCAATCTCATCACTCAGGAATGACAACCAAGTTTTGTACTTTTGATCTGGCCATTTAAAGTGTTAGTCACTTCTTAATCAAAGTTCACTCTTTCTTTGCCAATCTTGTGGAGAGACCTCTGGGTAAACTTAGCACTCCCCAACACAGGGACTCTCAAAGAATTCTCCAAGCTGCCAAGCTTTTGGCTTTTAGGTTTTTTTTTTTTTTTCTGTTATTAGCAAATAATTAAAAACCACAGACATGGAGAAGGGTAAGTTAGGAAAGATGTATTAAGAGAGTGGAGATAAGAGGGTAGAAAAGCAGAAAAGCTCCTAAGACCAGAGACGTTTTCCTCTTCCCAACTGTGCTGGGAAAACTAGGAAGATCTTCACATGGAAACTTGTATCAAGTCCTTTTATAAATTACACATCCAATAAGGATGAGCTCATTGCCAAGTTCCCATGTATATGAAGGACACTGATGGTTGATGAGTGCCCATGAACGGGATGGAGTCACAGGAAGGGCCTGCCTATAGGGAGTACAAGCTGAAAAATGTTGAAGAATCAGGAAACTACTCTTCTTCACAACTTGTAACAGACTAGAGTTCTAGTCTTGCTAGGGCAGGGTGGCATCCATGTTCCTTTAGGTCCTTGTTCCTGCTTGATCACCAACACAAAACTATTCTGCTCCTAATCTGTATCACTGTAACTTAATAGATTTAGTAAATTTACAAATTAGATATTCTCTTCTTGTCTAACCAGATATATTCCTTTTTCTGTCTTCCTGAGTGTCCTCTATGCACCACATCATCCAGGCTTTCCCGCCATCTAGCTTTTGTTGGTTTGTATAATTGGAGACCGAGATGACAAAAAATAAAGACAGGATTTCAGAGAGAACTCCATGTCAGATACCACCATCCTTATGGTGGCTGCCTTTATGTGCTCCAGGCTCCTGTCTGTCTTCCAAGACTCCAGATCTCCCCAGAATCTTCCACTCAGAGCTATCCTTCTGTTTGAGGTGGAATGTTCTGTGGCCGCTAGTTCCTGAGAGACTAATTTTCCCTATTTAGTACTTGAATCCAGAAACACCTCAGTAAACTGTTTCTCTATTAAACTCTCTTAAGTTAAATGACTTGGGTATCCATGTGTTTCCTGCCAGCATAATAAATATGGCTTTTTATCTATTTGATTTAGATAGCTAGCTGTGTTCATGTATAACCAATGACCTTTTGTTGACATATGTCTTCGGTTTCACTCTTTCTTGACTTAATTTTGAAAAATTTTAGCTCTGTGCCAGCTGGTTCAATAGGAAATATTTACTATTTTTTTTCCCCTGAAATGCTTTATTCTATGAATCAGTGGTGTATCCATTCACTTTTGAATAGTTTGTTAGGGCTGCCTTAACAACATACTTAAACTAGCGGTTCAGGTGCTTTATGTTCACAAAGGTCTGGAGGTTTGATATGCTCTGTGGCCTCTCTCCTTTGTTTGCAGGTCAGGTTTTTGCTTAGCACTTGCATGACCTTATCTCTGCATGTGAATTCTGATGTCAGTGTTCACTAGAGAAATGGAACCAATAGGAGATCTGTAGCTACCTCTTTGACTGGTTATTAGCTATTGACTGTCTATCTATCTATCTATCTATCTATCTATCTATCTATCTATCTATCTATCTATCTATCTACCTACCTTCCTATCTTCTATCAGAATTGGCTCACATGATTATGGAGGCTATAAGTCACACTATCTGCAACCTGCATAATGTAGAACCAGAAAAGTGGTGGCCCATTCAATCCAAGTATTAGGAACTGAGAATCAGAGGAGTTAATATGTAAATCCCAGTCCCAGGGTAAAAGATGAGATGCCCCAGATGATGCAGGAGACAGGCAAAGAAGAGGTGAGTTACTCCTTCTTCCTCTGTCTCTTGTACTAGTCTGGCTTTCACAAGATTGGACAGTATCCAACTGCACTGGAGAAGGTGGTGAATTGTGCCCAAATTGCTGATTTTTAGGATTCACATTATTTGGAAACCCTTTCACAGTCCCAGAAATAATAGTCAATCAGGGACAAATAACTTGGTCCATTGACTTAACCATTGCCATCCTTTCCTTTAACCATCATCTCTCTCCCTATTTGGAAGATAATATTCACATTGGTTTCAGCCCCGCTGTAACAGTTTCATTAGTTTACCAAACCTTAGAAAGGCTGATTTCCCAAGTAGAACTATTCTGAGGTACTGGAGGTTGGAACTTCATAAGAACTCTGAGGCAGACACTATGTAGACCATGACCCTCTTGATATGGCTCTTGTCAAGATGCTGTTAGGCCTTTGCCTTTAGTTTTACTTTTTACTTGTTTGAGAGATGAAATTGCTTACTCCTACCCAAATTTATAGACACATTTTATTTATATGTTGATGTTTTCTATCTGGCAGTTTTGGAGGTCGTTTTTTTCTTCTGTGATGCTTTGTCAAACATATCCAATTGTATTCAATCCATACCACTAACATTGTTTTCCTTTTTCCCCTCCACATTTTCTGCCTTCAGTATTTTCACAGTAAATAGTTTCACTGAGGGTTTTGCTACCACATGACTCATATCACCACATTTCTAGTCTCTGGTGATAGCTTCCTCTCTACGACCCAGCCCTAAGCCACTACCATGTGTCTTAGGCTTATTTGTTGAAAACATTCATGTCTACCTGCTTGGTTCTAGCTTTTCTGTAAGAATAATATGCATCCATTTTCTTGCTTATACTACAGAATCTCCTGTCATTGGTTTCTTGTTGGCACTCCAAGACTTTAGACTGATGGAGATAAGGTGGAGCATGCCCACGTGCCATGTTGCAAGGACGGAAGAGCCATTACTTTTGAAAATGGATGTGGTGGGATGCAGCCATGTTCTTAGCACCAGGGAGGTGGAGGCAAAAGAGTCATCAATTTAAGAACAATCTCAGTTCATAGCAAGTTCAAAGCTGTCCTGGGTTATAAAAGACCCTATCTCAAAAGTAAAAAAAAAAAATTAAATTAAAATGAAATAAAATAAGACAATGAAACTTCTCAGATATGATGGCACACAACTGTTTTTCTGGTTTATAGTTCAGAGTGAATACATGGTGTTTTCAAATTATAAAGGACAGAAAATTTCTCATATGCTTGAGAAGAGAAGAAGCCAACATTTTTGTGAACCAGCACTAATCATTATCATGCAGAATGAACTCTCAATAATTTGTATTTAGTTCTAGAACTTAGGAAAGAAACTGGGGGAAGAAAGAATAGTTTAAGATCACCAGTGTTATAAATCGTTGGTCCGTGGCAGTGCTTTTGCTTTCTGGATCCTGCATCACTGTCCCTGCTTTCCAATCCCCTACAGTCATTTCATTCCCTAAGGTCACAGAATTACACACAATTCTTCCAGTGTCTGCAGCCTGGTGCCTGCCATGTGTCATTTGCTAATTTCCATACCTTTTCTTTCTTATTACTGAGACAGTCCAAAAATCTGTAAAAAAGCATGAGAGGTGAAACTCCTTTATGCTTTATTGTACCTGTGATATGAATGATATATAGCTCATTTCCTTCCAAATACATTTAAAGTGAAGTCACTTTTAAATTTGTCATTTCCAAACAAGAAAGATGTTTATTGCATGCATTTCCAAGCAGACTGACAGATGTCACCAGCAAATGGTAAAAATTCTTCTGTGGCTCATTATTTTCATAAGAACTGCAATTTTTCAGTTATCATTCTGACATAGAATATAAATCTATCTATAAATGACAAAACAATAAAGTGGCCATCAAACCTCAGTTCAGCAAAATTTCTCAAGGAAGTTAATAAATAAGTGAAGTTAATCACAATACCTCTCATTCTGAAAGGATGCATAATCCAGTGAACCAATTAAAGTAATTTCTGGTTTAAAATAGATGTGTCTGTAACAGGAATCAGTAACTGGGTTAAAAATGGAACCAGGTATAAAGCACACAGCAGAAAAATGTGCATAAAATTAGATTGTTTTGATTAGGCACATGCTTCTCTCAAAACCTTTTCTAGGAATAAATTATTTTGCTTAAAATCTTTCTTTTATTATCTTATCTTTATCTGTGATTCCAAGTGATTTTTCTACAACAAAATTCTAATTTTATCATTTCCGTATTTAAAATTAGACTGTATGAGACTAGGCTGTTATTACAAACGAGTCCTAATTCCTGAGATCCTAAAGCTTTATGCCTTCACTTCTCCATATCAATTCATTAATGGCAGCTGTAGTCTAAATGATCATGTCTTCTGAAATTCATATACTGAAATCTTGAAACCCTAAGCTTTCAGGAGCAGGATACCTCCCAGTGAGTTGTTGGACAGGGAAGCCACTGAGATCCACAAAACAATACAGGGTATTGCTAAGGATCTTTGTTGCCTACCAGAACTAAATAGTAAGTCCCTGTTGTAAAAGACATTCCATGCTTTGGTTGCAGCACACCAAGAAATCAAGCTAGAACTGACCTGGAAGACTCCTTCCTGTTGACTCTCAGAGTGCTAGAAAGTATTATATAGACTCTTAGCAGAAAAGTCATCAATAGTCTTAACAAGCAGTGCACCCTGCAAGCTACACAACTGCCCAGCCAGGCAAGATGTGTCCACTAGTGCAATAGTGGCATGTCTATTATGGAGGTAACCAACCATTCTCTGATTGCATTTAAGGCCCACTGTACTGTGTGTGGTTCCCTAGATCCTCAGGGCCACAGTTCCCTAAAGGTGTCCAAGTAACCCTGAGGAACAGCCATGAGCACAAAGGGATGTACACCCAGGAGACGGCTTCAGAGAGTAGTTCTGCTTATTCAATAGGGAAATGGGTTTATAAGCAGTTAAGAGCAAGAAGAGGTTCCTAAGGGGATTGATGTGTTCAAAGGTAGCTGCTAGTCTATGCCTAGCCATGTGCATCCCAGCACATAGGGAGAGAGCCAGGTGCAGCACTAGGGAGAATCAGGTGATCTACATAGTGGTGGGAAGAGGGTTCAAGGGGGATGGGCTGAGAGAGGGCTGCTGGCTCATAAGGAATTTCCTAGGCAAGTGGCCAAAGGTCACAGGGCTATGGGCGAAGCCTAAGTTCGTTGTGCTGGGCTTGGAGAGGGAGTGGCCTTCTATAGCTTGGGGGTTCTAAACCTGGCCTGGCAGCTCAGGCCAGTATCCTGAAGGTTTCAGCTTGTGCCTGGCAGTGCCCGACAGCATTGGAGGGAATTTATTCCTGGCATTGAAAACCTTGTCAAAAGGTTATGATTAGGAAAGGTCATAAACTCTTACAAGGAAGCTACTACTATTGTTTGGCTAAATGGGTATATTACATTCATCATATTTCCCTCTAAATATTTGTTTATGCCCACATGTTAGCTAGAACTGCTCTCACTTTTGGTCAAAGAAGCTTCTCTTTTCAGATGGCAGTGACTACTTTGGGGATAGTCAAAACTCATTAGCTCTGGGTTGGAGAGATGGCTTAGGATGTTAAAGGCACTTGCTTGCAAAGCCTACCAACCCTTTTTCTATTCCCCAGTACCCATATAAAGCCAGACACAAAAGGTGGCAGATGCCACTTGAGTTTGTTTGCAGGAACAAGAAGCCCTGGCGCTACTCACATAGTTAGTCTCTCTCTCACGTACACACATAAATAAATAAATTTTAAAAACCACATCAGTCCACTGAGAAGAAGTTGTAGTTGGCTATTAAGCACTAAATGAGACATTTATCATACAATCCTAGGCTCATGACCATTGGGGAAGAAATGGTAGAAAGAATGTAAACTTGAAAGAATGGGAGGAGTGCTTTGGAATGTTGTCTTCCAAACATAAAGTACGGTTTCACTTGTGATCACACGGCAGCTACGTTGACCCACACAGGCATGCATTTAAAAATTTTAAAAAGGCAGATCCTTTAGTAAATGGTTAGGTTATGAAGGAAGAGATTCATGGAGGAATTTAGTCCTCTTACAAAAGTCCCAGAGAAGGCTTGCTTGCTCCTTCTACCATGTGAGCACACAGAGAGACGTCATCTCCTTCAGCCAGAAGGTATGTTCTTCATCACAAAGTGAGTCTGCCAGTGTCTTCATTGTGGACTTCTGAGCTCTAAGAACTGAACTTAAGATGTGTATAAGTTGCCTACTTTGTGGTGTTTTGTTATAATAGCCCTACCTGGCTAACCTTCTCCCTCTGCAAATAGAATAGCGCTCCAGCAATTGAGCTAATGGCTCTGTTCCAGCTCCCCCCTTCCAGTTTTTACCAGTCTCTCAAAGTGCCACTTGAATGCTCTCTCTGCTCAGTTCTCTTTGTTTTTAATTCCTCTAGAGCTTCTCAACACTATCTACTCACTGACTGTTATGGGATAGGTGATTTATGTTTTTCTGCTTTCCCAAATTTTTTGGCAATGGGGAGGGGGGCAGGAATTGTACCTTATAAAAGAAATATGGGTTGTGTTTCATACCACGACATGTTGACTTTGTGAATTGACACATTGTATCTTATTTTATAAAAGCTGAGGGAATAGAGGCTTACTCAGTTCTCTTATCTTTGTATACTAAGAGAACCATATATATTTTTCTCATGTAAGTTAGGTTATGCCATTAACTCAGAAAACATATGTCTCATAGAGGAGAAATTTGCTGTTTCATCGTTTTATAAAGAGTCGCAAAATTATTATACTTGCTGGAACACATTATTGAAGTCAAGTCTTTGGTAAGATTAAGTTTGTGTTTTGGCAAATAGGTTAGCACTATCATATTTTCCAAATGAATATTGTTAGATTGCCATCCCATGAAAACAATTCTAAACTACATAACTTGTGAAACTACTGTATTTTCTGTAAATTTGCTTGTTGAGTGCTCTATGAATGGCCACAGTTTCCCTACTGGGGGCTTTTGTGTGGTTCACTTTTGTGGTACAATGAAGAGCAGGCGCAGAGGGGTAGGCACTTTGAGCTCTACAGATAACAACTGTCAGTTCCATTCTGAATCCTTTCCCCGCTTGCCAGCATAAGCTTCTGACATTCTTTGATGATTCGTAGGCTCCCAGTTGCTTGTCTGGTTATTTGTATAGGTCTCAGTATATTTAATGAACAAAAATTTGAAAAAATCATCTTTACCAGGCTTTCCCTTCCCTTAGTCTTCTGCATGTATAACCTGGTTAGTCTTGAGTTCATTTCCTTTCATTTACATATTTGTTCTGAGCGCTCCTGGGGCAAGCTCTGACCACTCTTGCCGTCCAGACTGCTAACTCACGTGTTCTCTCTATCCTTTTGGATGTGAAACCCTCTGGATTCCTGAGCCTAATCCCCACTCCCCCACACCACTAGTACTTCCTGCTTCAGTGTGCGGTTGATCCTACAACATACTGAAATCAGACACCCATAATCTCTTCTGTCTGCTCAAAGGCCTTTGTCCTGATTAACAGGAGGCAATTCATGTAACCTTCCTTAGCTCCTTAGCCATCCCATTTTATGAGTCTAGATATTTCCAAAGTTGTTTTCTTACAACTTGCATCAATTAAGATAGAACATGGGAAAATATTGTTTTATGTACAAAAAGTTAAGCAAATTGTAAATCTATTATTTTATTGCAATGGAAGCATCACCCATGAACCCTCCTGACTTTGCAAAAGCTGTGTACATTTTGCTTTGTATACCTTGCTGATATACAAATCTATTACAGTAAGTCTTGATAGACTAGTATATAGGTAAGAAGGAAAATAAAAACTACTAATATTGACCATATAACTTATGTCATATATTGCGCTGGGTATGATCTGATTTATCTTCATGTTTACTCAGCAAAGTAGACTTTAAATTATGCATTTTACAATTTAAAAAACAGAGTCACAGGAGGCAAAAATAAATTATGCAAGGTTATATATAATGTGTAAGTCACAGAAGAAGTGAGTGCGTTCATTTCGGTTCTATTTCAGGACTATCATGTTCAATACCTGCCATCCATGAGATGCAACTGTGCTTTGCTTTGCATGAGGTTTGCATGTTCTCTGGTCCCACCAGGCCAATCTGTTTCCTGTCTAGATTTTTTATATCCCATAATAATCATGATCTAGTAAGTGGCTTTTGGGAAGGGTTTCCTATGTTTCTTACCTCATGCTGTGTCCATGACCTTGTGTAATCTCCCTGCCCTTTAGTGTGGACTGGGCTTGGTAACTTATTTCTAAAATAATACAACCAAGCTGATGAAATACATCATAAAAAGCAGCAACTTCTGACTTGTTGGCATTCTTTTGCTCTTGCTTGCTCTCTCAGTTTGATGAAACCAGCTGTCATATGGTGATGGGCCCACTAGAGAGCTGCAGGTGGCAGGAAAACAATGGCAGACTCTGAAGAGAAGCTGCAAGAGATATGAACCTGGCCAACAACTGATGAGTGAGCTTGGAATCAGATCTTATCCCAGTTGACCCCTAAAATGATTATAGATTTAACTGATAGTTTCATTATATCTTATGAGGAGCCATGAATGAGATGATCCGGCTAAATCTTACCTACATTCCTGAGCCACAAAAATATGAGATGGATAATATTGTGTTAAACAACTAAATTTTGGGGTCATTTGTTACACAGCAGGACATAACTAAGGCACATGGTGTGTATACAGAAGCATCATAGTCAGGACTATCAAGAACCAAGTAACTGGTAAATGAGGAAATTAACTTTGGATTTGCTCTACTTTTTTACTTATCTAATAAAATGAGAGATTAGAAAGATGGCTTAGTAGTTAAAGGCACTTGCCTACAAAACTGAAGGATCCAGGTTCAGTTCTCCAGTACTCATGTTCAGTTAGATACACAAAGTGCAGCAGCTAGAGGCCCTGGGGTGCCCTTCCTTCCTTCTTTCCTTTCCCTTCCTTCTTCCTCCCTCCCTTTCTCCCTCCTTTCTTTCTCTCTTTCTTTCTTTCTTTCTTTCTTTCTTTCTTTCTTTCTTTCTTTCTTTCTTTCTTTCTTTCTTTCCTTCTCTCTCTCTTCCTCTCTCTCTGCTTGCAAATAAATTAATATATAACAGAAATGAACTTTCCTACCTAAAAAGCACCCCTAACAACAATGAAATTAGAAATCATGTGTCCCTTAGTCCAAAGTACTATTCCTAGGCTATGCAGCTAGAGAAATGAGAATGGAAAAGCTGTTGTTTTAATGCTCTGTGTAAATGAAAATAGGAGCATGATTGAAAGGGAGACTCTGTGGACAATGACTCTTAGAAGCATCCTCAACTATTATCAGGTAAGTCAACTCTTGTTCATTATGTGTTGATGACTACTGGCACCTAAAGCTGTGATTCTTCTTTTAAATTTTTGTAGTCAGTGAATATAGTCAAGTTGTTAACCTCCTCCCTGTCCTCCCTACTCCACAGGGACCCTCCTTGTTGGGGTATAGGGGTCATGCATTGTGGAGTTAGCCTTTCGTTTTGGGTAGGAGGAAATGTCTCTGTGTGTCATGACCCAACATGTGGCTCTAACATTCTTTCTACCCCCTCCTCCACAAATTTCCCTGAGCCATGTTGGTCTCATGTTAGGTCTGCTTCCATGTTGAGATTGTGGGCACCTCTGTGTCTCTGTATATGTAGTTCAGTAGGGGTTGATTGTTCTCTGTGTCTATCTCCTTCACTGTTGTGCTGGTTCCTGGTTTGCCAAGAAAACAGCATTCTTTCATGTTTTCCCAATTGTTCTTAATTTCAGCTGGGGCCCTTTTGAGGTATGATGGGGTGGTTCTCTCCTTAGGATCTGTGTCTATCTGAAAAAGAGAAGCAGATTCTCCAACAGATAGTAAAGTTAGCACCAAGTAAATGTGATAACCATTGTTTTTGAGAGAGAGTTTAATGGAGAGAAGATTCATTTTTGGATATGGCTCTGACTTGTTTCCCAACTCCAGCTATGGGTTCCGTTCCACTGAGCAGATCAGTTAGTCAAATCGAGAGCACTTGGTTTCCCACCATGGCTATGTGCCACTATTGCACTTGTATGAGCGTCACGTCAGGTTGTTTGATGTTAAGAAGGTTAGACCATGAGTTGCATGGACAGCTATTGGGCATTGTCCCCCAGTCACTCATGTAGCACCTTCCAGCAGTAGACATGCTTTTCTTCCAGCCATGTCACTCCATGATACATACCAACAGTGTATGGTGTCTTCAGCAGTAGGGTCTTACCACTAACCTATGGTGGGTCATCAAGCACTCTGACATAAGTCTGTCTTCTTTGGGGAAACCTTGTAGGTCTCTGTGATCAAAAGCTCATTGTATATGATAACCACCTGCTGGTACCAGGAGTAACAGGTCAGCACTCAAGAAGAGAAGGAAGAAAAGGAGAAGTGATATAAAAGACATAGAGAGATGAGAGAGAACAGGGAAAGGGAGAGAGAGAGAGGCAGAAACAGGAGGAGATAATGTAATTTTTGTCATACCCTCTTCAAGGCCTTGGAAATCCAATGCTTCCTCTAAGGGCCTGGTGGAGTTTCAACCATTTGGTCTGTCTTTGAGGATGTAGAGTTTTATGGTACCATTGCCTTTTGGGTACAGTTTTGTGTTTCCCCCTCCCTCCCTTACCCTCACATCCCTCCTCAACCTCCCTACTGTCCGGTCCTTGAGATGTTTCGTAGGTATGCTGGGAACTTGGGTAGATTCAGGTTAGGGGCTTTAGATGGGTGACACCATGTGGCGATTATCTTTCTGTGATTGATTGGGTGAGTTCACTGGGAATAAGCTGTTCCAGGTTCAACCATTGTTCTTCAAATTTCATTGTGTCGTTTTCCCTTACTGCTGTGTAGAATTCCATTCTGTAGATATACCACATCTTATTGAGCAACTATAAGCATGGTTGAGCAAATCTCTCTAAGGTAAGACATGGAACTATTAGGGTACATGCCCAGTAAGGGAATGACTGGGTCTGTTGGAAACTCTATAGTCAGTTTTTTTAGGAGTCTCCACATTGCTTTCCAAACTGGTTGTACCATCTTACATTCCCACCAACAGTGGATGAGGGTTCCTATTTCTCTACATCCTCACCAGCATTTGTTTGCATTTTATTTTATTTTATTTTTTTTTTGGTGTTTGCTATCCTTACTGGGGTAAGGTGGAATTTCATAGTAGTTTTAATTTGCATTTTCCTGATGATTAGGGATGATAAACATTTCCTTAGGAGTGTGTTTGCCATTTGTATTTCTTCCTCTGTGAACTGCCTGTCCAGGTCCTTGCCCCATTATGTAGTGGGTTGTTTGACTTTTTATTGTTTAGGTTTTGAGTTCTTTCTTTGTAGGTTCTAGAAATTAGGACTCTGCCAGCTGGATATTCAACATATATTTTCTACCATTCTGTGAGTAATCTATTGGCTCTGCTTATTGTATGTTTGTCTGTGAAGAAACTTTTCAGCTTCATAAGATCCCATTGGTTGCATGATTGTTTAAGATCCTGTGCTACTGGGGTTTTGTTCAGGAATTCTTTTCCCATTCCTAAATCATGAAATGTTCCTCCTAACTTTTCTTCCAGTAGTAGCGAAGTTTCTGGTGTTATATTGAGGTCTTTGATCCATTTGGACTTGATTGTTGTGCATGGCAAGATGTGTGAATCAAGTTTTAATTCCTGCATATTATTATCCAGTTTTTCCAGCACCATTTGTTGAAGATACTGTCTTTTTTCCAGCCTGTATTGTTAGGGCCTTTGTCAAATATCAAGTAGCTGTAGTTGCTTGACCCAAAATCTGGGTCTTCAATTCTATTCCATTGGTTTATACTCCTGTTTGCATGGCCATACCATGCTGCTTTTATTACTATAGCTTTGTAATGTAGCTTTCAACCAAGTATGGTGATGCCTTCAGAGGTATTTTTTTTTGCTGAAGATATGCTTGAATATCTGATGACACAAAGACACATGGGGGGGTGATCTGTGAATGCATGTGTGTCAGGGGGTGGATTCCAGCAATCACCTGTGCCTGAGGTTGCAGGTAGAACTACTGGCCTGTGTTTCCTTGCTTGCAGTTACTGTGAAAATAGCCTGAGGCTGGTACTCTGTCTAGGATGGCTGCTAGGGGTGACTGGGGGACTGGTGGGTTATGAGAGAGCGTGGGAATCAGCCAATTCCCCTTTTTGCCCATCCGCATCCTTCCACTGGTGATATATTAGAGATTGCTCTCCCCTAAAAGTCCCAGTGACCCCTTAATTCCTTATGTCTCCTTCTTGGGAGTTGTGGCATGGTTAGACATATGCCATCTTGACTGGAATCCCATAAAGTCAGTGATTCATATTTTTTTCAGATAGTCAGTAAATATTTTAGGCATTATGTGGCCACATATAGTTTCAGTTGCATATTATTTCTGTATTTTTATATAAATGCTAAAATAGCCTTAGCTTTCTTAGATCAAAGGCCTTACACAAAGGGACTTTGGGACATATTTGTTATAGAATGTCATTTGTCATACCTAACTAGAGCCAAAGTAGTCCTCAAAGTTGATGAGTTGACTTGAATGGGACCCTGAGAAGGAATTAAGCCTTATTGTCCTAAGACACCCATGCGTTTAATTAACCAACTCATCCTATGGATCCAGAATAGCATTTTCTATGAACACCCTTGGTAAAACTGAGTAAATAATTTCTTTCATTCAGTGGTTCAGATGACAAGCCCTTATTGGGAAAGTCTTTGTTACAGATATACTTATTCACTCAATACACATTCAGTAAACAGTTACTATGGGCTCAGGGTTGTATTACGTGCTTAGAAATTAGAGCCGAATGGAAAGAAGGTTCTTGTCTAGTTCAGAAACATCACACCAAATGAGTTTAAGAAATTATGAAAATAGTCATGCTCTAGCACAAACAATGTGATGGCTCTAATGACGATTTCTATTTTTACTTATGCAATATTCTGGCTATAGAACAGTTTATTTTTTCTCCCCATGATGGGATCTGTGCTATGCACACCTGTTGGGAGGTGTTTGAGAAATTATATTACTCCTTAGCAATACAAGTCCTCAGGTGGAATGAGTTCAACGTAGTCCTGCCCTGCCACTGACTGTGTGCATTCCAACAATCGGTTAACCTCCTTGAGATGCCATTTGTCATGAGATGGAGAAAATAACAATACCTAGTCAAAACATTCAAAAGTAATGCTTAGTAAGTAGCAAAACACAACAGAAGTAGCTGGATTATTACATTCACGCTAGCTCCCATAATGTTAACGTTGGGGCATCAGAGAGACATTTTATTGTTCATTGTATTAGTCACATACAGTGCCACAGCCATTCACTCTCAGTAAGGTGTGCCAGTATATCAAAAAAAAAAAAATTATATATATATATATATATATATATATATATATATATATATATATATATCTGTAGGATGTCTAATTGCATTGGTCTCTTCAATAAAAAAAATATGGCTTTGCTAAACAGGTAAAAAATATCCAACAGGAAATTTACATATCATAAAAATGTTTGATTATAGAATTGGTTGAGTTCTGCCTAGTTCTGCAGTAGAGTTGGGTAAATAGGGAATGTAGCACTTAAATTCTTGGTAGAGTTGGGTAAATAGGGAATGTAGCACTTAAATTCTTGATTTTTTTTTCAGTTCCTTTTAGGAAAATTCTCTCATATAGATAAAACAACTCACCCATCTGAATTTTGAAGTACGAAAATCATCACCAACTCTTACTGAATTTTTGCTTTGTGGTGGGCTTTGCAAACTTAATGCCCACATAGCCTTCTGATGCAGGGCTCACAACTTATGCACAACAAATTATTATAGACTATCTATGCAACTTCCCCAAGAAATCCTGGCTGGTGTATTGGTAGCCTGACTTTGAGTCCAGGAACAATGCTTTGGGGCCTGGCTCCTAATTCCAGTGCTGTATCGCACTGTGGAGCAGTGGAAAGTTTTTGTGATCTCCATATGAAATGTAAATTTTTCTTATGTCACATTTAATTTTTTAAATTTATTTTTATTTGAGAAAGAGAGGCAGAAAGAAAGATGTAGAGGGAGAGAGAAAGAGAGAGTTAGAGAATGGGCACTCCAGGGCCTTCACCCACTGCAAGTGAACTTCAGATGCATGCATCACCTTGAGCATCAGGCTTACTTGGGTCCTAGGAAAGTGAACCTGGGACCTTTGGCTTTGCAGTCAAATGCCTTAACAGGTAAGCCATCACTTCAGCCTCCTTATGTCACTTTTTTTTAAAGGAAAAAGAAGCAGGCACAGTTAATTTTACTAATATATATATATATATATATATATATATATATATGTATATATATATAAATTAATATATATATTAAATTTAATATATATATTATGTTTTAATGTTTTATTTTTATTTATTTATTTAAGAGAGATATACTGAAATAGGCAAGTAGAGAGAGAATGGGCATGTAAGGGCCTCCTGCCACAGCAAACAAACTCCAGATGTATATGCCCCCTTGTGCATCTGGCTTACGTGGGTCCTGGGGAGTAAAACCTGGGTCCTTTGGCTTTGCAGGCAAGCACCTTAACTGCTAAACCATCTCTCCAGCCTCCAATATATTTTATACAACCATTTATATCTAGGTGTTACGATTTCAGTCTGCTGTCTTTACACAGTAAAAAAAAATTTGAATTTATTTATTAGAGAGAGAGAGAGAGGTACAGAGAAAGAGCAAGAGGGAGGGAGAGAGAGAAGGGATGTGCCAGGACTTTCCAGCCACTGTAAACGAAGTCCAGATGCATGTGGCCCCTTGTGCATCTGGTTTATCTGGGTTCTGGGGAGTCGAACTTGGGTCCTTTGGCTTTGCAGGCAAGTGCCTTAACCGCTAAGCAATCTCTCCAGCCCTCTATCCACATTTTAATGGCTTATTTCATGTTTGCTATACATTTATTTAATTTTGAAGCTAATGAGTAATTAACAGCATTTAATTTGGACTGGCCATATTTCAAGTTCTGTCTTAATGTCTATGTGGCTGGTGGTTTTCATGCCAGATAGCATATTTCTACTGCTGGTCAGCTCGAGTGTCAAGGCTTCCTATTAATAATCTTGTTTTTCTCTTATTATCTTCAAAACTTTGCAGTCTAGGAGGGAATATTAAAAGTGAAAGTAAGCTTGAAGAAAAGGAAGAAAGAAAACGCCCAGAAGCAATGCTGTTATTGTCCTGGATTTTCTGAAAATACCTACTAAGGCTGGTACTCCTGAGTACCTCCTGTCACATTTCTGAAATATTTTGAATCCAACTGCATGCCCATTTAAGAACATAAGGTCCATTTACCATAGTTCCCCCTTGGCTAAGCAGAAACCTAAAAATAAACTCTTAAGTTCTTAGGCTTGACCTAACTCTTTATATAAATATCCGTTTGCAGTTGTTATTTTAGCAAAAGAAAAATCCATTCCCCTAAGTCATTTGGTTGTAAAAACTTTAGGAAACTGATTTCTCTTCTGAAGACTTCCTTCCTCTAAATCACATACAAACCCAGGGGTGGGGAAATGGTCAGGAGGAAGCAAGAATTAGATTTCTAACTTGTTCCCACAAGAGGACAAAAAGACACCTCCCCTTGCCGCATTCTTTCATCATTTTCTTTCCTATTACTGAAATTTAAATAATGACTTAGTGTATGAAAAATTGTTCTGTTATTAAGAAGTTTACTTTTATAAACTCTGTAGAGCTTTTATGTAAGAGGTAGTCTTTCTTCTGAGTTTGGAAGTGCCCTCTGGAAGACTTAATGTTACATAGTGTTGTCTGAACCTTAGCCAAAGTCTCCTCAACACCTGGCACACACTGATGATAGCAGTGGGCAAAATTTATTTTATTTAACTACAGTAAAGGAAAATGTTGTATTTACTGTTTTAAAGAAAGTGGGTTTATTAATTTTAAACATCTTAATGGGGCCTGGGGCTGTGAGGTCAGTGGATACAACATTTGACACAGGCATGATTGCCCAAGTTCAGAGCCTTAGCACCCACTTAAAAAGCCAAATGCCTGTGGCGGGCCTTTGTAATCTCAGCCATGCCTAAAGGCAAGAAGGAAGGCAGAGACAAGAGAATCTGCCAGAAGCCCCAGACGCAGCTAGTTTGGCAAAAGCAGCAGTGAACTGTGATGTGAGAACTGTGAGACTACCTTAAAGGAGGTGGAAGTCTAGTGCCAACACTCAAAAATTGTCCCCTCCACATGAGCCATGGCATGCCTTTGTTCATACTCACATGTACTAAAATGAATAAATGAAATATCTTAATGGAATACTTAGTACAGATGTTCTGATGAGAAAGGAATGATTTATGGGGAAGGGATGACACAAAGACATGGCAGGAACTCCTGGAACTTAAAACACTGGTTTCTTGTGGCTCCTCATTGAACCTGTCCTTACATGAAACTTCACTCTTTAACTTAGGTTGGTCTTGAATACGCTGTGATCCTTCTACCTCAGCCCCCTCAGTGCTAGGCTCGTGGGTCTGAGTTTCTATATCTGTCTTAACTGAAAACTTAATATGAATAAAATATAGAGCTTAGGGGCTAAGAGATGGCTTAATGGTTAAGGTGCTTGTCTGTGAAGTCTTAGGACCCAGGTTTGATTCTCCAGGTCCCATGTAAGCCAGATGCACAAGGTGGCACATGTGTCTGGAGTTTGTTTGCAGTGGTTAGAGGCCCTAGCACACCTATTCTCTCTCTCTCCCTTTCTCGCTCTCAAAAATAAATACAAATTTAAAGCTTAAATATATAAAATAAAGAATGTATTTGGAAATATGTGGACTTTTTTTTATCAGTGTAGAAATAGTAAAGTATATAGGAAACTTAGAAAATGTGGTTGTATGTAACCTTTTTATGTCAAGGTAGGGTCTCACTTTAGCATAGGCTGATGTGGAATTCACTATTTAGCCTCAGACTGGCCTTGAACTCACAGTCATCCTCCTATCCCTGCCCCTCGATGCTGGATTTAAAGGTGAACTCCTGGGCTGGAGAGATGGTTTAGCAGTTAAGCGCTTGCTTGTGAAGCCTGAGGACCCTGGTTCAAGGCTCGATTCCCCAGGACCCATGTTAGCCAGATGCACAAGGGGGCACATGCATCTGGAGTTCCTTTGCAGTGGCTGGAAGCCCTGGCGCGCCCATTCTCTCCCTCTCTCCCTCCCCCCATCTCTCTTTCTCTCTGTCTCTTTCTCTGCCTGTTGCTCTCAAATAAATAGATGAAGATAAACAATTTTTTTTTTAAAAAAAAGGTGAACTCCTCCACATTTGGCTATATAATGGTTTTTTAAAAATATTTTATTTATTTCTTTGAGAGAGAGGGGAGGAAAAGAGAGAGAAAGAGAAAGAGAGAGAGAGGGAGGGAGGGAATGAACACACCAGGGCTTCTAGCCCCTGCAAACAAACTCCAGATGCATGCACCACCATGTGCATCTGGTTTATGTAGGTACTGGGGAATCAAACCTACGTGATTAGGCTTCACAGGCAAGCACCTTAAGTGCTAGGCCATCTCTCCAGGCCCTATTTAACTGTTTTAAAATGAATAAATGTACGTGCTTAAATATACACCTTATATACAACAATTGATCATGAAAAATATATGCAATCAGAATTTTTAACAGAAAACTGGTAAAGGGGACTGGGGGTATATTTCAATGGTAGAACACTTGCTAAATATGCACACTGCTTTGAGTTCAATCCATTAAACTAAAAGGGAAAAAGATGTTTGATAATAAGTTATATTCCTGATTTTATATACATACATACATACATACATACATATATATATGTTAAAAACACGTTGCCAATAATGAAAAAGCAGATAACAGATATTTGATTTTTCACTAGTGAATCAGAGAAATGCAAAGACAGTGGAGTAAGTATATAAAAATTAGGTGGAAATTTTCATAATGACATAAGCACAGACTTTAATAAAAAAAACAACACCCTCCAATAACAGTAAAGGTGATCTTGAATATAGTTTCTGAGAGAAGGAATTGCTTTTATCTTCTAGAAGTCAATCTGTCAGTAATTCTTACAGCTTATATACCAGTGTTTTTAATGATTCTGACTTTGAAATCTTTAAGTACCAGTCCACAAACATATGTGTTACAGCATTTATCACAAACTTTAAAAAATACTTTTACTTTTAGTTATGTATTTATTTTAGAGAGCGGGGGAGATGAGGCAGATAGAGAGAAAGAAAGAGAGAGAGAGAATTGGCATGCCAGGGCCTCCATCCACTGCAAGGAACTCCAGACACATGCTTCACCTTGTGCATCTGGCTTACATGGGTACTGGGGAATCAAACCTGGGTCCTTGTGCTTTGCAGGCAAGGGCCTTAACTATAAAAACCATTTCTACAGACCTCACTAAAACTTTTTTTTCTCATTTATTTTTATTTATTTATTTGATAGCAACAGACAGAGAGAGAAAGAGGCAGATAAAGAGAGAGAATGGACGCGTCAGGGCCTCCAGCCACTGCAAACGAACTCCAGACACGTGCATACCCTTGTGCATCTGGCTAATGCGGGTCTTGGGGAATCTAGCCTTGAACCGGGGTCCTTAGGCTTCACAAGCAAGTGCTTAACCGCTAAGCCATCTCCCCAGCTCCTTGCTACAAGCTTTTTAAGGAGATAAAAATCTGGAAACAAGCTGGGTGGTTGAATAAGATGATGTAGCACTATGGAATATTTTATATTTATTAAAATCATTGATGTTTATATTAATCACTCAGCAAAATCAGGGCTCAAAGACTTTTCCTGTCTTTCCTCAAATTGTGGGTTGGGGAAGAAAGGAATAAGACTTCTTGGTGATTCAATAAATGTACAGACTTTACCCTCCTAGATGGTGGCTATGACCAGATACCAATTATGAGTTTCAGTGGCATTAGGTGGGGAAGTAAACCTTCGTAGAGAATTTTCCAAGTAGGAGGTGCTTTTATTGCATGGTTTGAGGGACAGTCAGTAGGGCATCCAGGAAAGCTGTTCTGATCTGGTTGGAGAGGGCCCACTGCTGACTGATGTAAAAGAAGTATCTAGGGACATATGACCTGTGGGAGGCCTGTCTAGGGACACAGGACTTACAAGAGGAGTGTCTAGACAAATGAGCTGTAGAGGAATATCTAGGCACATGTGACCTGGACTTTTCCTCTAATTATTTCTTGGTTTCAGTCAGATTGAGTGCTTGGCATTGATTTGCATCCCCAAACCTGTGGTTTCTTTCTTTCATCTCATGCTTTTTGCAAATGACAACATAAATTATATTTTTCCAAGTAGTCTCTAATATTAGTTAGATAGAAGAAAATGATGATGCTTAATCTGGCTATATACTTATTTATGAGGCAGTAGGAATAAAACAGTATATTTTTTAAATGGGAGATTTGATAGATGTAGTATTTCATGTTATTGATTTGATGCAAAAGAGAGAAATTTGTACCTAAATCATTGTGATAATCTCTAGGTGTCAATTTGATAGGTTTCAGAATCACCATGGAAACAAGTCTCTTAGGAAGTTTCTAGATTAGGATAATTGAGGTGGGAAGACCCACCCTAAATGTGGGTGGTACCATCACATGAGCTGGGTGTCCTGGACTGTATTGAAAGAGAAAGCTGGGCTGGAGAGATGGCTTTAGTGGCTAAGGTGTATGCCTTTGAAGCCTAAGGACCCAGGTCCAATTCCCCAGATGCACAAGGTGGCACATGTTTCTGGACTTCTGGAGTTTATTGGCAGTGGCTAGAGGCCCTGGTGCACCCATTCTCTCCCTCTCTCTCTCTGTGTGTGTGTGTGTGTGTGTGTGTGTGTCTTTCAAATAAATAAATAAATAAATAAACAAAATATTTTATAAGGGAAAATGTTGGCTGACCACCAGCATTCACTGCTTTCTGTGTCCTGAGTGTGGACTATTAAGTGTGACCAGCCACTTAAAGTTCCTGCTGCCATGCCTTGCTTGTCATGATAGACTGTCCCTCAGACTCTAAGCCAAAACAAATCTTTCCTTCCTTTGGCTGCTTCTGGTCAAGTATTTGGTCATAATAGCAAGAATATTAACTAATGCACTCATGCAGTATAATTTTAAAAATGGAAAGTATTTTAAGTAAATATAGTAGACTTCATTCAGTTTCCAGTGGTAATACCAACTATCTTTCCTCAAACATTTTAGCATAGTGTCTTTTATAACTGTGTGAATGTTAAATAAAATCCCTTTCATTCTATATGATAAGATATGATTTCTTTATATTTCAAATTTTAAAACAATATTTATCAGCACAGGATTTTCTTGCTAAATATTTTGTCACAGTGCTGTAAAGGAGCAAACAGAATGCTCAATGAAATTATTCAGTATTCCTCAGTATTTCAAACTCTACTTCAGATGAAACCTGGTGTCTTCATTTATTTTTTAAAATTATTTATTTATTTATTTAACAGAAAAAGAGGGAAAGAGAGAGAGAGAGAGAGAATGGGCATGCCAGGGCCTCCAACCACTGCAAATGCATGTGCCCCCTTGTGCATTTGGCTAATATGGGTCCTGGAGGTTTGAACCTGGGTCCTTTGGCTTTGCAGGCAAATGCCTTTAACTGCCATACCATTCCACCAGCCCTGGTGTCTTCATTTAAATTCTTCCCTTTAGGACATTGATTTGTGACCTGTAACTCTCAGTACCAGCATGGGTCTATCATCCACAATGAGCTTTTGATCAGAGAGACCTACAAGGTTTTCTAAAAGACAGATTTCTGTCAGAGTAGTTGATGACCCACCAAAGATTAGTGGTAAGACCCTACTGCTGAAGACATCATATGCAGTTGACACGTAAAATGGCACGGCTGGAAGCTAGAAGAGAGTTAGTCCCCAGACAGTCAGTGTGTCTAGTGCCAGAAGGTGCTACATGGGCGACTGGGGGAAAATGAGCAATATCTGTCCAAGCAACTCATGGTTGAACCTACTTAGCAGCAAATAACCTGTTGTGATGACCACACAATTGTGCAATAGTAGCACACAGCCATGGTGGGGAACCAACTGCTCTTGATTTGGCTAACTGAGCCCCTCAGTAGTATGGGACCCATAGCTGGAGCTGGGAAACAAGTCAGAACCATATCCAAACATAAGCCCACTCTCCAATATCAAGCTACCATTAATCATGGGCTACAAGAGGACCTACACCTATTAAGTTCTCTATAAAACAGTAAGGGTTATCTCATTTTTCCTGGTGCTAACTTACTCTCTGTTGGAGAATCTGCTTCTCTTTTTCAGATAGATGTAGATCCTAAGGAAAGAGCCACCCCATCATACCTCAAAAGGGCCCCAGCTGAAACTAAGAAAATTTGGCGAAACAAACAAGGGTGCTGTTTTCCTGATGAACTGGATACCAGCACAAGGGGGAAGGAGACCAACACAGAAAAAAAATTAACTCCTACTAAATCAGAGAGCCAGAGCCTCATTACTGAATCAGACCAAAAATGAACCCAACGTGGCTCAGGGTAATTTTGTGGAAGAGGAGGCGGAAAGAATGTCAGAGCCACATGCTGGGATAGGATATGCAGAGACATTTATCTTACCCATAACTGTGGGCTAACTCTACAATGCATGACCTATATACCTCAACAAGGAGGGGCCAAGGGGAGGGGGTAGGTCATGGATGAGCCTAATAATGGTACCAAACTGACTATATTTGCTGAATACAAAACTAATTAATAAAATATAAAAATAAAAAAATAAAAAGATCTGATTTTTGTATATTTCAAATTTTAAAACAATATTTTTCAGCACAGGATTTTCTTGCTAAGTATTTTGTCACAGTGCTGTAAAGGATCAAACAGTATGCTAAATGAAATTTTTCAGTGTTCCTCAGTATTTCAAGCTGTACTTCAGATGAAACCTGGTGTCTTCATTTAAATTCTTCTCTTTAGGACATTGATTTGTTACCATTCCAAAGAATTGTTGCTGACACTGAAGGGAATCCCAGAAGAGTAGTTCTCAAAAATATTTGGATAGCGTTAATGTAATCAAATTAACCCACAACCTCTAAAGATGGCTGTTCCATCTGAAAAAAACAAACAAACAAACAAAAAAACCCAAAAAAAAACGTTCATTTGGATGAGTGAGTTTCTGGCGCGTTTGTTAAAAATTAAGAGCCCTACTTTGTAACCAGCTTGTGAAAGAGAGTAGTGAGAAGTAGCTGAGCCTCCTTCAGAGTACAGAAGCCCGCCTTGTGAGACCTCAGGAGTTCTGATGCTTCTCTGCTGTTAGAGTGCCCATTTTTCTGGCCTGGTTCCAAAACATTGGGAACTGTGTGTGTTTTATTACGGATGACAACTTTTACTCAGAATTTCAGATCAGCAGGCAAATCTCTTCACTAGCTCATTTTCACCTCATTTCAAATAGCATGTTTTAGGTAAAAAAATCTGCTCAAATTTTATAATTGTTCCTTTTCTGAGTCCTTAGTGACCATTTCTAGGCAGATATTTTTCAATGAAGATGAAAATAAATATTTTTCCAGGTAGCCATTCAGAGCTGCTCTGTGCCTCGGGTATAGATGTGGCTTTGCTTGGCACATTTCAAATGACTCTGTGATGTACCCCTCCTGGCCCCACCAACTGCATACATGAAGACACTCTAAAGATGACACATGAAATTTTTGTCCCACCTTACCATGGTCTGGTGTGTTTTGTGTCTAACTTTTTAAAGCTTGAGGTCTAAGGGGAAGCTTATTCACAACTGCTTCTGACGATTTTGTCAAGGTGCTATAATGGAGCTCTATGTTCAGTGAAAGTATTCTAAATAAACACATATTTTATAGGAAAGAATGGCATTCATAAAACAATAAGCTACAAGAAGATGCTATTTAGTTTAAAAAAGATGTGTCAAGGAGGGAAAACATTGAGGAACAGATGCCAATCACTGAGCCAGATGTTTGTTGTTAATGAAAACATGTGGTGGTTAGAATTTCTATCCATGTAAAGCCTTTTGATTAATTATTCTGATGTCAGCAATAGTGCCAACATTATCTATTTTGATTCAGTTTCTTTTGTAGGTCATTGGTCTAGCTGAATACTTCAATGACAGTAAGAGATGAGTCCAACACCAAGCCAGGCTGTTCAGGCTACCTATGCCTCCTCTCATACCTGCTATGTTAGCTTGGAATAATATAGGTTTGTTTCCCCAGCTGGTGTAGCTCCAAGAAGACTTCTTGGAAGGCATTAGACTAATAGGAGCTAAAAGGAAAATTTCTTGTGGTTACAATAGAGAGATTTGAGGGTTAATTTGTGGTCATTGTAGTTTAGCTCATCCTAAGATAACCTACAGTATTTTTCAGGAAAATTGAATTATTTCCTTCTGGGAAACTTGGTCTGCATGAGACTCTTAATTCTTCATCTTCAGACATGTCTTGTAGCATTTATTAAATAATTTGTGGAATGATAAATAGCTGCCAAATGGACTACATATGTTCATATTTCCACAAAATTATGATACAATAAAATATCCAGCATTATGAATTATCATTAGTATAATTCAATTCACTGTATTTCTTGGATTCTAAGTTGCAGTCTATTCTATATTTTAGTTGTCTAACATTGAAATGCATCATACCCAAGATAGCACTTTAGATGTGATGAAATGTTTAAATTGCTCATTTGGGGGCATTTCTAGGTCTTTTTTTTTAAATCATTTTCAACTTATTGTTATGTAAGTAGTCTCCTTGATCTATAATTATGCTGTTTTTAGGTCTTAGTTCCCACCTTTAAGTTGCCCTCCTATACCTTTTCCTGGAGGTTCTGTTCATATTAACCCCATCCTTCCTCCACTCTTTAGAATTCTGACCCCATTATACATTCACATGGCTCTTTGAACTGCACATTGTTTTCTGGCTACATTTTGGTTTTCAAAATTTGGTCCAAGGAAAATTCAATTCCCTGTATCTTCTTAGTCACAGTAAACCTCCAAAATCTAGGTTTAACCCAGGGCCCAGGCTTCTTTCCCTCAGTAAACTACTCATTTCTGAGTCCTGTTGTGTTAATTTGGTCCCAGCATAAAACCTCAGCTTAACAGGGAATGAAATAGACTAATAGCAATTAAGACCAACACCTATCATTACCTTCTGGCCAAAGTTAAGGTTGATGATCAAAAAATCATAACATACTAAAAATTCTAGGAATACTTAGATTATTAAGGAATTTCCACAAATGTTTGCACTATCAGAATCTTCAGAACTCCCAAGTAAATATGTTTGAAAACTCTTGTTCATAAGTTTGTTATTAACAAATAGTTTTTAACTTACCACACATAGTTTTATGGACTTGACTGGAGTGTCTGGGAACACATACTAATTGGCTACTCTGAGATCCTGTAGGGAATGGCTCCTTCATGGAGGTAACTTTTATGCTAGAGAAACAGGATTTATTATATTTCAATAATTTGTTTTTTACTTCTAAATATAAGGTTTACTAACAATATAAATCAAATCAATAGGCCATAGAAAATAACAGTGGATAGTGAAAAGGCACTTGGTAAACTTCAATGCCATTTTCTTTGTTTCTAAGCTTCTTAGTATTTTTCTATAGCACATAGATTTATTTTTTCTTAAAACATTTTAGGAACTGAATGCAAAAGAGCCATTTGTATAAAAGGTAAATATCTGACAAACTTCTATGTCTTGGTGAATGATGGTTATTGATATCCTCAAATTTTGTCAACATTTATAAGCCAATTATATTTTCAGAGAAGATTATTTTTAAGATTAAAATCCTTGGACACAAAACTATAAAAAGTCTTCAACTATCATTTACCATTCTCCTGTTTAGCTCTTATAACATCTTCCTTTTTGTGCCCACTTTCATTTGTGATTCCCTATTTTGTTAATTAGATTTATTAATGTTTAAGACATTGTGCTAGTATTTTTTTCATTAATAAAAGTTAGGTTCCAGGCTGGAGAGATGGCTTAGTGGTTAAGCCCTTGCCTGTGAAGCCTAAGGACCCTGGTTCAAGGCTCGATTCCCCAGGACCCACATTAGCCAGATGCACAAGGGGGCACATGTGTCTGGAGTTCATTGCAGTAAGCTGGAAGCCCTGGTGTGCCCATTCTCTCTCTCTCTTTCTCTCTGCCTCTTTCTCTCTCTGTTTGTCACTCTCAAATAAATAAATAAATAAAAATAAACAACAACAATAACAAAAAGCTAGGTTCCTCCAAAGTTCAAATGAATACTACAAAATAGAATAGTAAATTCATTTTTTTTTTTTTTACATTTGGGGCTGGAAATTGAACCTAATGTTTTGTGCATACTATATAAGTGCTCTTTGTTAGGTTACACCTCAATTTCAAGTATATAATTCTTAATTGTGTAGAGTAACATTATGAAAATATTAAGATAAAAATTGGGAAGACAACACTGATACAGGGAAGAATAGTAGCAGAAAGGGCAGAAAAATTTGTCTTATGGCTAAAATTCAAATTTTACTCATAGTTGTAGAGTGTCTAGCCCCTTTGAATTTATATTGATAGAAAGAGTCTTCATTTGTAGATGGGCTGACAAAGACAGCTTAAGGAAGGAAAGAGTTTACTTTGGCTTATGGTTTAGAGAGGACAGATTCCATCACAGTAGGGAAGGTAGGGTGGCAGGAGTGGGAAGCCAGCTGGTCACATTGCACTTAGCCAGGAATTAAACAATGAACAGGAAGCAAGTGCAGGCTGAAAAAGCTCAATGCCCACCCATGGTGCCCCACTTCTTTCAGCATGGCTCTACCTTCTAAAGTTCCACAACCTTCTCAAATGGGGCCAGTTGCTGGGAACTAAGTGTACAAACACCTGAGGGGACCTTTAACATTCAAGTCACAACAGGATTCTAGTTCTTTGAGAATCTGAGTGGCATTTCCAAAGAGGCAATAGTTGAATACGATGGAGCTCAGTCACTGAAACAATAAACATGGAGTTAAAGAGGGTGAAGAAGGCACAAGGACTGCATGGTGCCACTGAGATATTCATGGGATAACCAGAAGAGAGAACCATGATACATAACCTTGGTGCAGACAGGATGGAGGAAGCTTGGGTGGGGCAGGGGGTAAAAGTGTGTGAATTTGAACATAATATTTAGCAAATATATGTCATTTGGATTTCCTTCAAACTCTTTATAGCCTTTTATATTATTTCCAATTACCTGCACCAAATCTGGAATGAAAACTGAAATAATAAACTGTGTGTGTGTGTGTGTGTGTGTGTGTGTGTGTGTGTGTGTGTGTGTGTGTGTCTTATAAAGGCAAAACGTTCCTGGTACATGTTACAAAAAGGAGTTTAAGTTCCCTTAAAAGAGAATGATTTCTATATACTTGGAACTAATTATTAATATAAAAAGGAGAACATAATCACATATATATGGCATACTTACTCTGAGGAGTGAATATTTACTGCCTTTGGGCTGTGGAACCATGGGCTACAGAAACATATACAGGTATACTTAGGTATTGAATAGGACCACGTTCAAAATCTGAGGTCCTGTACGAGTGCTTTGCAATCAAACAGTATATAATTTAGCTGTTATGAATTTGTACTTTACATAAGACTAAGTACATGAATTTGAATCCTGTTTGTGCTGTTTTCATCTATAACCTTTTCTAGACTCCATATACTTCTTTGTGTTTTAGTTTTCTTCATCAGTAAAATGTTGCAAGGAAACATGAACTAATATACAGGAGCAGAATAGTTTCTAGCATGCCATGTAGCCATGAGGCAGTGATGATGATAATGATTACGATCAAAGATGAAGAAATAATGGTAAATTCCTGACATATACACAGATGTTAATACCTAAGTGCAGTATCTAGGCATCTATGGAGCTCACTTACAGGTCTAGCTTTGTATGCTACAATATTGGTCTTATAAACACAGTGACCACCAACTCCTTGTATTTTTTCTTAGACATATTATCTCTATTACAACACCTCCAAATTAGAGTAGGTTTTACATGACACAGTACTTTATTTCTTCCTTATATAAAGTCTGCATGTGTAGAGTCACTAAAGAGCCAAAGTGTCATGCATACTGTGCCTTAACTATTCCCTAGGACATCAAAATCTTCTTTGGCATCCAAATATCTAACAAAATGAAAAAGTAGGGGGAAGTTGCCAGCTTCTTAACCTGGGCCTAGAGGTAACACCTCTATTTATATACCAATGATAAGACCAAATTGTATGGTCCATCTTTATATCAATGGGGCTAGAAAATGTAGTCCATAACTGGGTGAAGGTCTTCAAGAAATGTGTGTTAAGAAAGAAAAGTAAGTATAAATTTTCATAGGCAATGTTTCTTTACAGAAGAGAAGTGGGAAAGATATTTGAAGATAGGAGTATGAATTATAAGGAGGGGCTAGTGAGCATCTCTTTCCCAACTAAATGTGTATTGGACACAGAACTAGTAGAGTCATTTGGACATTTCTCCTGAAACAGAAGTTAGGGGATATTATGGGAATAATAATCTGGGAAATCTAGATAAGTGGACCCTGGAGTTATGGTTATTTCTCATTTGCTGATTTCATGAAGTAGAAGCCTCATTAGATACCTGAATCAGTGGAGTGTAAAGCAATCTTGGTATGGGACACAAGGAAAAAAGTAGAGACATGTTCCCAATCCACAAAAGAACCTCACAAGTTTCCATGACTCTGGAAGAAAATACATAAGAGAGAGGAAGAAGAGCAGAAGGTATGTGGGCAGTTTCTGGTCAGGAAAGAGGATGCCTTCACTCAGGGAAGGATTTGGAAGCCCAGATCCCTGGTAAAGAGAGATACAATTGATCCTCTCTTCAGGGTTCCGAAGAAAGACAGAGATCACTTACTTCCCACAGAAATCATTCATGGTAGTTTTACTAAACCTTCTTGTGGGGGAACCTCCAGAAGTATATTCTGCAGCTCTCTTTGCTTCATTCATCATTGGGTAGCCAGCTATGTCAGACCCTTGTCACTTTCTTCTACAACTTCTTTCCACCTGACACAGATAGGGAAAAAGGATGGAAGAAGTTAAGTGAGTAAACCATGATTGCTAAGAGCTATAGGTCTCACAAGCTACAGGGGAGAGGGTATGTGAAAGTCAAATTTAAAATGTTAAGATGAAAGGGAACTAGAAAGCTACAAGAGCTCCCAGAGATTTCAACATGGATGGAAGAAGCAAATTATACAGATTGCATGATTAGATATAGTGATATGAAACAGACACAAAATATTTCTTTTTAAATCTTAAAAAATAATCTTTTATTTTCCCCATCAAGAACAGATTTCTGGGCTGGGGTAATGGCTTAGCAGTTAACACATTTGCCTGTGAAGCCTAAGGACCATGGTTTAATTCCCGAGGACCCACATAAGCCTGATGCATAAGGAGCTCATGTGTCTGGACTTCATTTGCAGTGGCTGGAGGTCCTGGCACACCCATTCTCTCTTTCTATGTGCCTCTCTCTCTCTCTTGAATAAATAATAAATAATATATTTATTAAAAACTATTTTAAAAAGAACAGATTTCTGTGCAACTGGTCTCATAAATACAAAGATAGAAAAGCCAAAATTGGGGCCAGAAGACCCCACTGTCTCTGTAGTATCTGTTTGAATAGATGAACACAGATGAGGTTAGTCTGTTGACTGGCATCTGTCAGCACCAACTTTCAAAGGGAAGGAAGTGGACTGCATGACTGTTACCCTTTTAAAAACTTCAGAACCAAGAGTGAAGTGGCAGAGGGAGATATAACCAAGTATATCAAAGTGGGGAGGGAGGAACAAAGGGAGAAAATAGATATTTTTCTTTGCTATGGCTTTGAGAACCATGGTGTTCATATGACTGACAGAGAGCTATTCTTTGAAGCAGCATACATTGTGAAGAACCTGGGGAAATTTAAATATTGAGGACAAACTTTGTAGAGATCAAAAACTCATGCTGGAACAACTGAGGCCTTAGAAAAGTTTAGTACTTTAAATGTTGTCACTCATGTCTACCAACTAGTGAGACTGAGAACATGTGAGTTTCAAGGATAATTAATTGACAAGAATACTCATTAATTATTTTAGTTGTATTTAAAAATATATATTCAATACCTACTTTATGTCATACACTATGCTAGGTGCCAGACATAAAATCAAGAATAAAATACTCATGCTGTATGGGACTAAATGTGTAAAAACAAACACAGACTGCCTTAAGCAGGGCACCTGATCTCTCTGAGGGAGGGAGTGGATGAAGGTTGAGGGAAGTTACATGTGCAAGTTCAGTGTGTTAGGACCACAGTAAACAGTGTTTTCGTGTTTTAAAACTTCCTCTAAAGTTTTCAAACACTTCAAATAACAAATAATAAAAAAATTTCTTTCCATGAAAGAAATGGAAATCTTGTCAAAGAGAACCTAATGGATAGTGGTTTTGAAAGAATGTTAGACTTTGTTCTTATAGTCCAAATAAATAGAAAATCACTTAATTCTGATGAGAGGACTTATCACTTGATTTCTATATTCACAGTTCTGCCAAAGAGTGGCATTTATCAGTGTCCTTCTATATCTACAGGGTAATTCCAAAGTCTTTAAGTAGTTTCAAAGGAAGAGTAATAAAAAGTTGCAGATCTTTCTCTGTTCCTGGTTGTATACTGAATTTTTTTTTTTTAAAAAAAACAAACATCATGGTTTTCAGGAGAGAATCAAGGCAATACTTATTTGAAGGCAAATGACAAGTCTTTCACAGCCTCAAGTGAGGTCAGAAAAACTAGATTCAGATATTAGGTAGACTGCAGGAGAAGCTAAGAAATATCAGTTCATACTTGCTCCTTATATACATACAGACACATGCACACACACACAGAGACCCTGTGCACAGATATTCAAAATGTATTAACATTAGGCTAAAATGTGGAATCATTAATAAATTCAGGACTTAATATTAATCAACATAAACTCATTCATAGTGATGTAAAATAGTTGTTAGAAAATGAGCATTTTGTATTCTTTTCAATCTAAGTACAATGGGTAGTCCACCTCAGTGAAATATGTTTGTTTCTCCTGGCTTCATGACTCAAATATCAGTTTGGGTATAGGTGTTACAAATGGAAGAGTCTCATATAGTAACTCATGTGTTTGAATTGAGGAAGTTCTCAAAGACTGACACATCTTAGACCAAGTTCTGTCTAACCCAGATTGGAGGCCCAGATGGTGGCTGTCACTGGGGAAGTGTAACTTCTGACCAATATTTCAAAGTGTTAGGCAAAGTGGGAAGTAAAGGTAAAGGAACAGACAAAGAAGGAGAACAGCAGGTGATTGTATAAAATAAACAAGTGTTTATTTCATTTGTTGCTTTTTCAAAAAACAGCTACTTTTCTGCTTATACATATAGATGTATGTTTACTCCTGTGAACCAAATAAAAATTTCATTTCATTTATTTATTTATTTAAGAAGGGGAAGAAGGAAAATAAAGTGAGAGACAGAGGATAGCCACACCAGGGACTGTAGGCACTGCAAATGAACTCCAGATGCATGAGCCATCTTGTGTATCTGGCTTTATGTGGGTACTGGGGAATTAGACCTAGGTCCTTACACTTTGCAGGCAACTGCCTAAACTGTTGAGCCACCTCTCCAGTTCCAAAATTTATTTTATTTTAAGAAAATTAATTTAATAAACAAAATTAAAATAATTATGTAAAGGGCACTATAGTGTATGCAAAAATTGCTATGGTTGTTGAGAGAACTCTGTTGAGGACATCTATTTGTTTAGAAATATTGTAAAATATATTTTGGTAGGGAAAGAGCTAACTAAATTAAAGAAATATTTCTTTTGTAAAAGTCAATTAAAATGCTTTATGTATGTACAAAGAGAGCATCCTTCATGGGCTCTTGATGAAATGTATAAAATATAAATTTTTTCATATTATCTTTTCACTTAACATAGTATTGAGTAGGTCATGACCTTATCTGACCTCTCAGCATGTTTAGCCCCAAGTACAGGCTTAGCTTGAGGGTGATGAAGGCATGTATGGAAACTTGCCAAGATGTTGCAGTAGTTAGTTTGTTGAACACTGTTGGGGTCTTGACAAGTAAAATAAAAATTGATAGATGGAAGCTCAAAACATTGGCAAAGTCAAGATAGCTTTGTTAACTAGTGGGTCCCAGAAACTTGTCCACTCTATTTATAGTGCTGGAAGCAGGTGGGGCTCTCCAGTTGAATTGGTGGGGTGGGGGCGTCAGGCAGGATTTAAAGGTGGAAGAGCAGAGGGCTTTTCCCCCTAATGATGGAGGGTAAAACAGAGCTGAACATGTCATCTTTACTCAAATTCACAAATATGATAAATCATTCAACTCCCCAGGGGAAAGGGAAGAAAAATACATAAAAGGACAGGAAGAGGGCTGGAGTGTTTAAGGAAAATCCCTCCTCATACAGACCAGAACAGCTGAGAAAATGTGTTTCTCTGTAGCGGAAATAACTACATAATCCCTCTGGATTTTTTTTTTTTTTTTTTTACATTCAACACTCTTGGTGGCTTCAGCACATGGCTCAAGGTGGCTTTGAGCATCAAACATTTAAGATCTGCCATATAGTGCAATTGGTAGCTTTGATTGTATTGCTTTGGATTCTAATGTTTTCTTTCAGGTCCTACATCCAGAGCTGTGTTAATATGCTTCAAATTTTTTAAGTTTATTCTAGCCAGCTACAACTGGTAAGAATGCTGACAAATCCTCACACTTTACTTCAAATGGCCTAGTTCCAAAAAACAAATCAGTGACACTTTATCTTGCTGTACAGATGTTTGTTCAAATATATCAGTTACATCACTGTCCAGAATTTTACGATCAAGATTTTCTTCTAAACACAAATGAAAGATGTTTCTAAGTTCTTAAAAGCCTGGGAATGTGGTATTCTTGTAAGATACAAACACTAAAATTCCATTAGGCATTTGCTTTTCTGTCTTCTTGTCTCTCTGTGTCTTTGTGTCTGTCTCTGTGTGTCTCATTGTTTTGCCCACTATGAAGATCAAATGAATCACAACTGCCAAAACTGAAGCTGTTTTTAAATAAGATTAATGACTGGTGAGAGGTCAAGAAAATTATTTTTACAAGACCTAAAGATTTTAGCTTTCAAAATGTTCTCCAGGAAGTAAACATGAATGATGTACAAATAAGCTGGGTGCTAGTGTCTCAGTTCCTACTAACTTCTAATACAGTTTCCAAACAAAAACAGAAGAACTTTAAATGAAAGCATATGAGCTAGCAGCCATAACAAGCGTCTTTTGCATTTAGTGATTTGGTGGCCTTTGAAGATTTCTTAGTTTGGGGGAAGGGGACTGTTCTTGGCAGAAGTCTGTGAGTACACACAGGGCCTGAGGGAAGCTGAGTAGAATTCCAAAACAAGTATGTATTTATAGTATGCACAAAACACAGTGACCTGTAGTTGGGGCTGTTTTCTCTTTCGTTCTATAAAGGTGCAAGGGTGCCCTCTTGGGCCCTGGTTAAAAAATGTTTTCCTCATATTGCTTGAGTTTTTGGTTCTTCAAAGTCAGAAACTTCAAAAGCCACTTCAATGTGTTGGAAAGCAAATGTGAGAAACTGTGAGGTGGTAGCAACCTCCTGATGGAATGAAATCAGGTTTTCTAGTTACTGTCAGAGTTATCGCTCCAGTTGTTCCTTGGGCTCTTTTCAGCCTGCGTGGATTTACTTTGAACTGGTCCCACCTCTTCAGTCAGAACACCTTACAATTTTAAGCAGTTTGACTTGTGTTGTGACCCTTCACAATAGCAACTTTTTCCGCTTTTTTATGTTAGAGGGAAGAGAGAGACAGACAGAGAGAGAGAAAATTGTTGCATGAGGGCCTCCAGCCACTGCAATCAAACTCCAGAAACATGTGCCATCTTGTGTGTATGTGTGACCTTGCAAGCTTGCATCATCTTGTGCATCTGGTTTACATGGGACCTGGAGAGTTGAAAATGGGTTTTTAGCCTTACAGGCAAGCACCTTAACTACTAAGAAATCTCTCCAGTCCAGAATATACTTTTTTAACCTAAATGGCATGATCTTATAGTGTTGTTGTTTAAAGGTGTCTACAAATTGCATTGTGCTATCTGTTGCTTTAGCTATAGCAACTTCAGATTTTGAGGTTCGGATCACACGAACTCCAGATGCATGCGCCCCTTGTGCATCTGGCTAACGTGGGAGCTGGGGAACCAAGCCTCGAACCGGGGTCCTTAGGCTTCACAGGCAAGCGCTTAACCACTAAGCCATCTCTGCAGCCCCTTGTGTGTCACCTTTAAGGGTAGATCATAAACATACTGCAGGTTTTGTCTAGCTTTTTCTTAAAGCAATGCACTTAGAGAAACCAGCCACCACATTGTGAGGTATTCTAACAGCACTGTAAAGAACTGAGACCTGTGTCTGAGACGGAGAACAGACCTGCCAACTCTGTGTGTCAGTGATCATGAGCTTAAGCCCTCAGATGAGTACAATCCTTGATGACTTGTAAATGCCACCTCATATGGGACTTGGAGCCAGAACTATTCAGTGAAGCCATGCCCAAGTTCCTAACTCATAAAAACTATGTAAGATAAAAGTGCTTGCTTTTATTTCAACCTTGTAAGTTTGGGATCATTTATTTTACAATGCTGATAACTATTAGAAAAGAGGTGATAATATAAATGTATTAGTACAGTAATTTCAAGCAGTAGTAAGTGTTATAAAGGAAACAAATCAAAAATATTTTAGGGACATGAGGGAGGAACTACTTGGCTTAGGGTAAGAAAGAAAGATTACTCTGAAATGTTACATTTGAAATGAAACCCAGTGAATCATGAAGAGGCAATCATGGAAATGTTGGGAAAAGAAACTCAGAAAGAAGTAGATGTCATTTAAAGGCTCCAGCACATGTGAAATCAAGAGGAAAGCAAATGCTATGACTTAGGGAGCAGAAAGTTGAGAAATGAATGGAAGAGAAACAGGCAGAACTATCATACAAAAAGCCATCAAGGCCATCGTAAGACATTCAGGCACAGAGACACGTGATCTGATTTCTATGTTAGAAAGATCCCCATACTGCTGAGTAGGCATGGGATTGCCATAGAATAGAGAGGCAGATGTGAAGACCAATTTGAAGCTATTGCAGTTGCTTGGAAGACAGAGAGCTGCTAACTTAACTGGGTAGTTGCAGGGGGAGTAGTGAGGTCTGGTTGGAATCTGGACACAGCTTAATATTATGGCTCACAGGTCTTTCTGTGGGATGGTTATGAGGTGTGTGGGAAAGTGCTGGCTATAAACTGTAAGCTATGAGGCCTGTCACTGAGAAAACATCCTTGGCCTCAGATTTGTTTTATTAGTTTGTGATTTGCTTTGTGCCTTTAAACAACATTTTAGTTGACAGTTTACATACATATACATAATTGATTTTGATCCTAATTTCCTTCCATCACTTTCTTTTCACTCCTTTTTCTATACCTTTTCCATGGGAGCCATTCTTCCTTCTAACTTGTCTCTCTTCTGTTTTCATGTAGTTTTTTTCTTTCTCTATGAGCCACGATGACAGGTTAATGAGCCCAATATTGTTCAAGTCTTGTACAGGTAACAATTGCTGATGGGTCACCAATGCAGCATTTCAAAGCACTTGTGATGGTTCAAGTGAAAATGTGCCTTATAGTATCAAGTGTTTGCATTTAAGCCTCATACTTAGGTCATATTAACCTCATACCCAGCTGATAGACCCTTTGGAAGGTAGAGCCTTGCTAGGGAAGGTCTGTTCCCAGGGGTGGACATTGACATTGATTAGTCTAGCTCACTGGATGTTCAAAGCTAGGTCACTCTTGCCTTTTTCTCCATCTTAGGATGTGTTATGTGAGTTGGTTGCTTTTTCCCACCATGATGAAACTTTCCCTTAACACTATAAGCATTAAATAAACCTGTTGCAAACAGGTTTGCATTGCTGGCATAAATCACCTGACTAAGATCAATTTTTGGGAAAAAAAAGGGGGTTATTTTGGATTATAAACTTGAAGGGAAGCTCCACAATAGCAGGGAGACTGATGACATGAGCAGAGAGAGTGGACATCACCCCCTAGCCCACAAAAGGTGGTCAACAGGAATAGGAGAGTGTGCCAAATACTGGCATGGGGAAACTCACTATAACACCCGTAAGCCCACCCCCAACTGCCATCAGCTGGGGAGACTAGCATTCAGAACACCTAAGTTTATGGGGGACAACTGAATGAAACCAACACAAAACCTTTTCCTCCCATAAACTGTCTCTGGGTGAGTGTTTAGTCCCAGCAACAAGAAAGTAATTGCTACAGCACTCTATCCTTTCCCTTGGCTCTTACATTCTTTTCACCACCTCTTCTGCAATGCTTCTTGATCCTTGAGGGTGTGATAGATATCTCATTTAGTGTTAAACACTCAACTGCCCCTTCTTCCTAGCACTTTATTGAGTTTTGAGTCTCCCATGCAGTTACTGTCATCTGAAAAGAAGCTTCTTGAACCAAAAGTGAGAGCGCACTAATAGATGGGCGTAAACATCAATATTTAGAAGGCAATTTGATGGGCACATTTAACCAAACAACAGTGACCTTCCTACTGCATTCGTGGGCACATCTTGCCTGTTTGGACAGTTTTGTAGCTTGAAGTGTCCATAGCTGGTTAAGAATGTTGAGAACTTTTCTTCTCTAGGAGGCTACATAGCACTTTCCAGCACTATGACAGCTAAGTCAGCAGTGAGGAAGCTTTCAGTTCAGTCCTATTTTTTAATGCCTTGCAAGTAAAGTACATCGTGTCTTCAGCAAGAGTCTCGCCAATGAATTCTGGTGGACAACAAAGACCATTGGCAATATTCTGTATTGTTTTAGGTACATCGGGGACCAACCAGCAATTCACAGTGAGATACCCCACTATTGGGTGAGTTAAGGCCATTTGTGTAGAATAGTTCCTGAAGTATTCTCTTCAGGTTTGGCTTTGGTTTCATATAACTATAGAGCTGGCATTTATAATAGAAAGTTTTCCTTTCTCCATCTACTATGAAGGATGCTTTCTCTAGGTGCATTAGTTTAGGTTGGAAGCCATTTAGGCTTGGAAGTACTCCATTCCAAGCCCTTCTGGCTTTCATAGTTTCCACTGAAAAATCTGAGGTAACTCAGATGGAATCACCTTTGTATGTAATGAGTTGTTTCTCTCTTGCTGTTTTTAGTACTCTTTCTTTGTTTTCAGTGTTTAGAGTTTTAATTATGATGTGCCTTGGAGACTTTCTTTGATCCTGTCTGTTTGGTGTTCTGTGAGCTTCTTGTATCTGGATGGGCCTCTCTTTTGAAAGACTGGGAAAAAATTTCTTCAATAATTTTGTTTAATATGTTCTCTATGCCTCTGGCATGGATTTCTTCCCCTGCTTATATACCCATGATCTGGACAGTTGGTTTTTATGGTACCCAACAGTTCCCTTATGATCTTTTTGAACTCATGAAAGTTTTGGGGTTCCTAATCAATTTCCTCTGTCTTGCCTTCCAGACCAGAAGTTCTGTCCTCCACATGATTGACTCTGTTAGTGAAGACTTCTAGAGAGGCTTTTAAAAGTTCTATTTGATTTTTGTTTTCTGTTGTGCTTTTCTGCATTATGCCCATCATCTTTTAAAAGTATTTTATATTTTTATTTTTGTTTATTTACTTGAGAGAGAGAGGGAGAAAGAAGCAGGGAGAGAGAGGGGGAGAGAGAGAGAGAGAGAGAATGGCCACACCAGGGCCTCTAGCCCCTGCAAACAAACTCCAGATGCATGTGTCACATTGTACATCTTTCTTACATGGGTAATAGAGATCTGAATCTGGGTCCTTAGGCTTCACAGACAAGCACCTTATCTACTAAACCATATCTCTATCCCTCCATCATCTTTTTTTTTCAAGATTTTATTTTATTTATTTTTTTTTTAATTTAATTTATTAGTTTTCTTTTCAGTAAATACAGGCAGTTTGGTACCATTATTTAGGCTCATCTGTGATCTGCCCCCTCCCATTAGACCCTCCTTATTATTGAAAATGGGTCGTGCATTGTGGAGTTAGCCCCCAGTTATTAGTATGATAAATGTCTCTGAAAATCATGACCCAACATGTAACTCTGACATTCTTTCCGCCCCCTCTTCCGCAAGATTTCCCTGAGCCATGTTGGGTTCATTTTTGGTCTGCTTCAGTGCTGAGGTGTTGGGGGCCTCTGAGGCTCTGGCTCTCTGATTTGGTAGGAGTTGATTTTTCTCTGAATTGATCTCCTTCCCCTTTGTGCTGGTATCCAGTTCACAGGAAAACATCACCCTTGCTTATTTCGCCAGTTGTCCTTAGTTTCAGTTGGGCCCCTTCTGAGGTATGTTGGGGCAGCTCTCTTCTTAGGATCTGCATCTATCTGGAAAAGAGAAGCAGATTCTCCAACGGAGAGTGAGTTAGCACCCAGAAAATTGAGATAACACTTACTTTTTTGATAGACAGTTTGATAGGTGTAGGCCCTCTTATACCCCGTGATTGATGGTAGCTTGATATTGTAGAGATTTTATTTTATTGATGCTTCCTGGAATTAATTCTTGCATTTGATCATGTTTTCATTAAGCTTAATCAGCTATTTACTGAGATCCTCTCTTTGTTGACTCATCTTCAATTCATTTATCTCCCTTATGATATCTCTCTGGTTTTCCTCAATTAAGTAAGCCTAGTGACAATAGCAGTGTATATTTCATTTATGCAGTGGTTGTTTTTTTTTTTAATGATTTGCTTTCAGTTTCATGATTGTCTTGGTCATGGTCACATAGCTTATTGTGCTTTCATTTGGGGATTAAATTTCTGTTGTTTCCTCTATGTTTTCATTGGAGGCTTCCACTGTGGGACTAGGCAACCTTTATGGAGATCTCTCAGGTTTTTTGTTTCATTTTGTTTTGCATTGGAGTCTACCTACATTGGGGTCAAAGTTTTATTTTATTAAGAGGAAGCAATTAGTTGCCCTTATAGGTTCTTCAGTGAGTGTGCTGCTTCAGGTTTGAACTGGGTTGGAATGGGGTGGGGGTATGTGTAACCTCACATGTGCAGGTTGTGGAGGTTACAAGTCCACCAACAGCTCTGGGCTGGTTGATGATGCCACAGTTGAATTGGTGGCTCAGGATCTCTTCAGGCTGTGATTACAGCTGTGCCTTGCTTGTGAGGCTCAGGAGAAATAGCACTTTCCCCTACTCTCCCAATGTACCCCAGATGAGCAGGTTCTGGAGGTGCATGGATACTCCCTTCAGCTTGCCAGATACTCATGTGCTTCCCATCTGGAGCAGAAGAAAGGTGCTAATGAGGCAGTGGGGTACCTATCAGGGGATGTTGGTGGTGCTGGGAGAAATGGTGGAGCTGGGATTTAGGGAATAGGCCTGACTGATGGTCTGCAGTGGTAGCTTCCGTGGGGATGTTGGTCTGCTGAGGTGATGGGGCAGGAATGTAGGAATATGGAGGTAACAGGAGTTGTGGCTTAGCACCAATCAGAGAAGGTGGCTGTGGTTGGACTTGGGTTCACATGTGTCTACCTGGTCCCAGTTGAGGAGGCTTTCTCCATTAATTCTTCATTAAAGGTATGACAGAATGCAAAAACTTGGGGTTCATAAATTCTGTGGGATCCATCCTGAACCCCCGAGTCCTGCATCAACAAGTTCCTTACCAATCCTACTGGGGAATAGGAAGCTGGGGCCTACACTCACTGCACACATGTTCAGGGTCCCAGCTACTACGCACCACAATCAGGGGAACCTGGGAGCCAGGGAACTGAGAGGTAGGGAACTAGGAGCTTAGGCTTCCTCCCATCCCATGCATACACCTACTGTGTATCCACCAATGCAGGGGACCTGGGAGTCAGGGAACTAGGAGGTAGTGAACCAGGAGCCCAGACCTACTCAAAACATGCATGCCCAGGGTCCAAGTAGCCTCACATTCCAGGCAGGGGAAACAGAAGCCTGGAGACTGGGAGGTAGGAAACCAGGAACCCAGACCTACTTCCTTTGCATGAGCACAGAGTTCATGCAGCCCCATGCCAGCCAGCAGCCCCACACCAGCCAGCAGCTTGGATCTATTCTTAAGGTCTGACATACTCCATGGGATTTTTCTTTAAAAAGAATTCAACGTTCTTCATAGTTTTAAGAATTCTTATTTCTAATGACCTCTCTCAAGTTCATAGGAGCTGATACTCTTGGGAAAGGCAGAAAATACTGGTACAAACTTGGCTGGTGGGATGAACTCATGATTCAGCAAGCAGCCTTATTAACTACTGTATGCAAAATACACTGTCCCCAGTGGCAATAGATTTAGGCTGAATCAAGTATTAAGGCCACATTTCTTAAAGGAAAAGGAGCTTTTAGAGAAGGAAATTTCTTTACTTCAAAAAAATAAACATGTGTAGGATTACAATTAACATACTGGCCATTTTACCTAAAAGTTTGTGTTATTTAAATGTTAAGGTTTTTCTAGGTAACACCTCACCTACAGTTCTTACTTCATGAGGATTCCAACAAAATGTAGTTTATTTCTCAGTGATTATATATTTTTTTCCACAAAGGAAGGCAGTTTACAGTGTAATATAATCCAGTCCTTAAATGACCTTAGGAATTAATTACCTATTTTTAATGTCAGTAATTCCAAGAATAATGCATGATGATTTGAAAATGATAAGGCACAGAGCTATGTGTACTATTTATGTCTGGCATATATTTAGTAAAGAGCTTTATTGCCCTTTACTACACAGCAAAGCCAGTCTAGGCCACTGTGGCATGTTCATTCAGTCCCATAACAGTCCCTCTACCAGCTCTTCTTTTGCCATTCACACATAGACCCTTGCTGATTAACATATACTTCAGCACATTTCTAAAGCAAAACGAACATTCATTCAAACATCTAACAGATGTGAATAAAAGGAAAGTAGTTTAAAAATATTTCTCTTGCTATCAGCAATTATTTTGTCTCATGAATGATGTTGGCTTTTGGTACAGAATGTGAATAGAGATGGTTTGGTTACTGTGGAAATTAGAACAATAGAAAGTTCTTATTCTTCAGTCTATGAGATTGCTCACTGAAAATTCATTGTGCTTTCCAAACTACATTTTAAAGAAATCATAATATTAAAATGAAAAAAAATAGTTTATATAGTTCATGAATTGATTTTTTTCTATATACTGCTCATAGTTACAATCATACATAATATTACAAAAGCTTATATATAACATACTCCAAAATATTTCCTAAACTTGAAAACAATTATTTTGTAATCTTTACTTATGTAAAAATTTCCCCTTGACTCATTTTCAAACACTTAACAATAATTAGAAATTAGATTTCTCTTGTAATGTGGTATTTTATTGATATAGCACAGTTAAGTCATAAATATATTCCAGAGAAATGAATATGTCAATGATTGGGGGAATAAGGGTAATGTGAAGAAGTTTGATGTGTGGAAATGGATTTTGAGTATAAAATATTTATCAATAGGGACAAGGTTATAAGAATTTCATCTCAATGAAATGTCAACCAGTTCAAAGTAAAACAAAACAAAAATGCCATGATAATCAAAAGACAAGAAGGAAGTAAATACTATGCTTGACCTGGAAACCTCACCATTATGAGGAAAACTAGATCAGGAAGCTTCTTCACATGTCATATTATCTATGTATGACCTTGGCCTGGTTTCAACCCAAGCTAGCAACAGAACTTGGTCATGTTGTCCACAATGGTTTTAGAGGCATGAAGGATGCAAGATTGAAGGTGTCATTGTATCTCTCTCCACAGTTCCAGAGATCTTCTGAGGCCAGGTAATGTGGGAAAGTCCAAAGTCCCTGGATGAGGGCCCTCAGACATCACTGCATGAAGCTATGAAAAATAATTCTAAATTGCAATGGGGGATTCCAGGATATTGGAGGTGATAGAATCATGGACCATGGAGTAGGAAAAGCAGCACTCAATGAGGGGAACTTCCCCGGGACAGAATCTATAAGTTATGTAGGCAGCATAGCTGGAGTGGGTAGAGCTACCCAAGTGGTTTGAAGCTAAAATAATTCCATCATAAACTGCAGATGTCAGGCATGAAACTATAGGATTTGGAGTATATCTTGTTGGTTTTCTGTCTTTCTTTGGTCTCATCTTTCCTTGATATATCCCTATTCCTTCTCCCCCTCTCTCTCTCTCTCTTTTTGGTTTGAGAATGTTTAATCTATTCTGTTCTATGCTGGAAGTATGTAACTTGTTTTGATGTTGTAGGAACTCATAGTTAAGAGATTACCTGGGCTGAAGAGATGCCTTAACACTTAAGGCACTTGCCTGCAAATCTAAAGGATCCAGGTTTGATTCCCCAGTACTTATGTAAAGCTAGGTACACAAGATGGCATATATGTCCAGAGTTCATTTGCAGTGGCTGGAGGCCCTGGTGAGCCCATTATATCTGCCTCCTCTTTCTCTCAAATAAATAAACAAATGAAGCATTTAAAAAATATTGTTATAGTCAGGTTTGTACTGTTGACAGAAAGCATCCAACCAAGAGCAGCTTATATGAAAAAAAAAAAAAAAAAAAGGTTTCTTTTAGTTTACAGACTCAACTCGAGGGAAAGCTCCATGATGGCAGAGGAAACAATGACATGAGCAGAGAGTGCATATCACCTCCTGGCCAACATCAGATGGACAACAGGAACAGGAGAGTGTACCAAACACTGGCAAGAGAAATCTTGTTATAACACCCATAAGCCTGCCCCCAACAATGCACTGCCCCCAAGGGGCTTTAATTTCCAAATTACCATCACCTGGGGACCTTACATTCAGAAAACCTAAGTTTCTGGGGGTACCTGAATTAGACCATCACAAATATTTAAAAAAAAGTATTTCCTGAACCTCAAAAAAGACTGTATTTATGGTTTTGAATATTGTTGGGACTGTTAAAGCTTATGTGGACCTTTGAAGTTGGCCTGAACATATTTAGCATTGAGATGGCCACGAGCCTATGGGAACAAGAAGTAGAAGGTCATGGCTTAAAACTGTTATATATGAGTGCCAAATTGACAAGGAATAGAGTTGTGATGGTTAATCTTGGTTGTTAATTTGACAGGATTTATAATCAACATGGAAACAAATCTCTGGGCATGTCTGTTAGGAGATACACACACACACACACACACACACACACACACACACATATATACATATATATATAATTTTATTTAGTTATTTGACAGAGACAGAGAGAGAGAGAGAATCGGTGCATCAGGACCTGTAGCCACTGCAAACTCCAGATGCATACAATGCCTTGTGCTTCTGGTTTTATGTAGGCATTAGAGAATTGAACCTGGGTCCTTTGGCTTTGCAGGCAAGTGCCTTAAGTGCTACGCCACCTCCCCAGCCCAATTTTTTCTTTTTTTATATTAGGTGAGTTGAGGTGGGCAGACCCACTCTAATTTGGTGGCATCATTCATGAGCTGGGGTTCCAGAATGAATGAAAACGATAAAGAGGGATGAGGAGCAGCATTCATGCTTCCTGCTTCACCACTGTGAGCTTAATGTGACCAGCTGCCTTAAAAGTCCTATTACTATGATGGACTATATCCTTGAACTCCAAGCACAAAGGAATCCTTCTTGTCAGGTCTTGGGTCACAGTAATGAGAAGCTAACTAATACATATACATATCACATACATATACACATAGTTGCATAAAAAATAAAAAGTGCATCATAATTAGTAATTAGTAAGGGTTTTCCAGAGAAGCAGAATCATATATAGACAGCTTTATGATAAGGAATAAACAACATGACTGGACGCTGGCAAGTCTAAAATCTGCAAGTTGACCCGCAGCTTAGAGCCTCAGGGAAGAGATGGTACTGAAGATCAGCCGAGGCTTCTGCTGCTAAATCTCATATCCCTTAGGAGAGCAGGCCTTTGCCTCAGGATGTCCAACTAGTGATTTAGACACATTATGAAGGAAGTCTGTTTTATTTAATCTACTGAACTGAAAGTTAATTCCATGAAAAATAATTATTTCACAGCATATATTGATGGGCTTGGCAAGCATCAGAGCATCATGGCCTGCCCACTTTGACACATAAAATAAACCAGTACTGTTTACAAGTTACTCTCATTTCATGGCAGGTATATTAACTCTTCAACAATTCTGGGGGGGAAAGACTGAACATTTCCTTTACAGTTTCAAAATGTTAATGTTACACTTTTAAGGCCCATTTCTGTTTTGTGGAATTTAACCTAAGTACAGATACAGTATAAACCAAAAAGGAAAAGTTCCAAGAATGTGATATGTTAAATTAAAAATTTGACATTAGATATAACTCATAGAGTTAAAAATAAGCCAACAACAAGAAAACAAACTTAAGAGCGCACTTTGAGCAAGTAGTAAGTCAGTAATCAAAATACACAGAGGACTCTTATATGCCTATAGTCATTGACAAAGGTTTAAATCCTAGTGGAAGCACAGAGCAGTTCTCAGAAAATGTCGTCTGAATGAAAAAGATTTAAAAGGATTTTCTTCCTAATTTGCAATCAGAGAAATGTAAATTACAAGAAGTCCATTGTTGAGAACTATCCAGTGCCCATTTATAGCTAGATGCATAAAGTGGTGCATAATCTAGAATTTGGTTCCCACAGTTAGTGGTCCTCATGCTCATTCTCTCTCTCTCCCTCCCTGGAAATAAATAAAATTTAAAAAATAGAAAGTACAAGATAGGGCTTGAGAGATGGCTCAGCAGTTTAAGGCTCTTGCCTGCAAAGCCTAATGACCCAGGTTCAATTCCTCAGTACCCATGGTAAAGCCAGATATACAAAGAGGTGTGTGCATTTGGAGTTTGCAGAAGCTGGCTGCCCTGGCATGTCTGTTCTCTCTCTACCTGTCTCTCTCCTGTCTATGTCTCTCTCTCTCTGGTTGCAAACACATAAATAAATATATTTTAAAATATATTTAAAAAATCTATCAGATGGACAAAATTTAGAGGTTTACAATGTAACTGTTTGTAAGAATATAAACTGGTAATATTACATTAGAAAACAGGCTTCCAAGACCTAGGAAGATGTGTACACTTTTGTGGTGATTTGATTTAGGTGTCCCCCATAAACTTAGGTGTTCTGAATTCTAGGTCCCCAGCTGATGCCAGTTTGGAAATTGAAGCCGCCTGGAGGTAGTGTATTGTTGGGGATGGGCATGGGTGTTATAGTCAGCTTCCTCTTGCCAGTGTTTGGCAAACTCTCCTGTAGATGTTATCCATCTGATGTTGCCCAGGAGGTGATGTCCACCCTCTGCTCATGCCATTGTTTCTTCCTGCCATCATGAAGCTTCCCCTCAAGTGGGTAAGCCAAAATACATTCCAGCTACTCTTGGTCAGCTGTTTTCTGCCAGCTATATGAGATGACTGCAACAGTAAAATTGGTGCTAAGAGTGGTATCATTGCTGCTTGAAACCTGGCTGCATAGTCTTGGCCTTTTGGAGCTGATTTTCAAGAGGAATGTGGAAGGATTTGTAACCTTGGCCTAAGAGATGTCTTGCAGTGCTATAAGCACAGTTTGATGGACTATTCTGGACAGTGTTGAAAGACCTTAATGCAGTAAGTCCTATGGACTGTGAGGTTTGGTTTATGAAGTGAGAAAGAGCTTTGTCTGGACTGAGCTAGAAGCAGTTAGTGTGCAAATCTTCCTGTTATGCCTTTGTCCTGAGAACTTGTGCAGAATGGCAGTGGGTAGAAATGGACTGGTGTACATAGGGGGATATGGCACAGAAAGAAGATTTTGCTCTGAAACTTCTGCTCATTCAGCTGAAATTGTTTGAGAGATTATAGCTATTGAGATTTGATCAACTGACCTGCATTGGGACAACAGAAAGTACACAGAGTCTTTTAATGGGGCCTGAATACTGAAACTATCCAGTTCTTCAAAGTCTACTTTATTCCTCCCCTGGGTTAACAAATTGGCACCCCACCTGGTATTCTAGAGTATAAGACATGCAGGAAAGAGAGGGTCATTGAATTTGCAACACAGTCTTGTGTTTTGGAAAGGCCATGTGCAGTCTAAAGCAGGTTTGCTGGATGCCTGCATGGAGACCTGATGGAACCATGAGGATGGACTGTGATTTTCAGTGGAGACCCACTGGAGATTTCAGGACCATGAGACAGTTGCTAAGGAGAGCTGAAGGCCTCAGATGAAGTTTTCTAGGATTGTAAGTAGCCTAGCTGCAAGGGCAAAATTGTAACTCCAGAGAATTGCTACTGGTTAGAATTATCGGACTTGGAGACTTGTCACTGTCTAAAGTTGTTGGATCAAAGCTGCATAGTTTGAAATTGTTTTAAATCTTGTATAGGTAAAATATTTGGTTGCTATACCCATGCCATCTTTTGCAGTGTGAATGTTTATTGTGTGCCATCGTAGGTTTCTTGAGGGTTTTTTTGTTATTATTGATCAGTTAAAAGACCTTGGACTATAAGGATGTTTGGACATTATTGGGATTGATAAAGACTATGGGGACTTTTAAAGTTGGACTGAATACATTGTATTTTACTTCATGTATGGTTATCAGTTTATGGAGGACAGGGGTGGAATGTGGTGGTTTGATTCAGGTACCCACCATAAACTGAGGTGTTCTGAATTCTAGGTCTCCAGCAGATGGAGATTTGGGAATTGAAACCTCCTGGAGGTAGGGTATTACTGGGGGAGGGTTTATGCGCGCTATTACTAGATTTCTCTTGCCAGTGTTTGTCATACTCTCCTTTCGCTGTTGTCTATCTGATGTTGTCCAGGAGGTGATGGCCACCCTATGCTCATGCCATTGTTTTCCCCTGCCATCATGGAGCTTCCCCTTGTATCTATAAGCTAAAATCAACCTCTTTCCTACAAGCTGCTCTTAGTTGGGTGTTTTCTGCCAACAATTGGACTCCCAGTCCAGAATGACACACTGAGATTGTAGCACATCTCTAGAGGCATCACCATACCTGATCTAAAGCTATATTACAAAGCTATAGTAATAAAAAATCATGGTACTGGCATAAAAAAACAGGAGTATAGGCCAATGGAATAGAACTGAAGACCCAGACTTTGGGTCAAGCAACTACAGCTACTTGATATTGGACAAAGGCCCTACCTAACAATATAGGCTGGAAAAAAGGCAGCATCTTCAACAAATGATGCTGGACAAACTGGATAATAATATGCAGGAATTGAAACTTGATTCACACATCTTGCCATGCACAACCATCAAGTCCAAATGGATCAAAGACCTCAATTTAAGACCAGAAACTCAGCTAGTACTGGAAGAAAAGTTAGGAGGAACATTCCATGATTTAGGAATGGGAAAAGAATTCCTGAACAAAACTCCAGTAGCGCAGGATTTTAAACAGTCACTCAACCAATCAGATCTTATGAAGCTGAAAAGTTTCTTCAAAGACAAACATACAATAATCAGAGCCAATAGATTACCCATAGAATGGGAGAAAATACATGCTGAATATCCAACTGACAGAGGCCTAATTTATATAGTCCACAAAGAACTCAAAAACCTAAACAGTAAAAGGTCAAACAACCCACTCACAAAATGGGGCAAGGAACTGGACAGGCAGTTCACAGAAGAAAAAATACAAATGGCAAACACACACTTAAGGAAATGTTCATCATCCCTAAACATCAAGGAAATGCAAATTAAAACTACTATGAGATTCTACCTTACCCCAGTAAAGATAGCAAACATTAAAGAAATCAAATGCAAACAAATGCATTTATTTCAGAGCACTTGATGACCCACCTTAGGTTAGTGGTAAGACCCTACAGCTGAAGGCACCATACACAGTTGGCATGTATCATGGAGAGACATGGCTGGAAGCTGGAAGAGACTCAGTCCACAGACAGTTAGTGCATCTAGTGCTGGATGATGCTACATGAGCGACTAGGGGATTATGAACAATATCTGTCCAAGCAACACATGGTCTAATCTACTTAGCAGCAAACAACCTGACATGATGCTCATACAAGTGCAATAGTGGCGCATAGCCATGGTGGGAAACCAAGTGCTCTCGATTTGACTAACTGATCTGTTCAGTGGAATGGAAATCATAACTGGAGTTAGAAAATAAGTCAGAACCATATCCAAAAATGAGCCTGCTTTCCACTAAACTATCTGTAAAAAAGAATGGTTATCACATTTACTTGGTGTTAACTTCACTTTCTGTTGGAGAATCTGTTTCTCTTTTTCAGATAAATGCAGATCCTAAGGACAGAACCACCCCATCATACCTCAAAAGGGCCCTAGCTGAAACTAAGAATAATTGGGGAAACATTCAAGAATGGTCCTTTCTTGGTGAATTGGGAATCAGCAAATGGTGAAGGAGATAGACACAGAGAACAATCACCCCCTACCAAACCAGATATTCAGAGACACAGAGGTGCCCATGATCTCAACATGGAAGCAGGCCTTATATGAACCCCACATGGCTCAGGGTAATTTGCTGAAGATGGGGCAGAAAAAATGTCAGAGCCACACTTTGGGTCATGATATACAGAGACATTTCCTCCTACCCAAAACTGATTGCTAACCCCACAATGCATGACCCATATACCCCGACAAGGATAGTCCCTTTGGGTGGGGGAGGATGTGGGGGAGGCTAAAAATGGTACCAACTTGTCCATATTTACTGACTGCAAAAAAATTAAAACAGAGGTAAGCAAATGTGGAAAAATAATTTTTAAAGAAAATATAGTACCAACACCATCAGTTGTGTCTAATGAAAGCTCTGGCCTACAGGTGATAACTCTGTGTTGAATGATAAAATTCCTCTGCACTGAAAACAGTAAACAACTATTTCTAGATTTTATCAAAAGCAGCTGGGACAACCCACAGAAGCCTGAGGAAGGTCATCATCAGACCCACACCTGAGAGCTCAGGTGCCTCTGTACCAGCTGTATGCAATGATGTACCAGGTCTTCTGGCCTTTGGATTCATCACTTAACAACTCTGACTTTATTCCAGATGGGGATTATCTGTTCTAAGTCCTTCCATTTTCCTACACCTTCATTGTATCATTTTTTTTTTCTTAGTGCTGAGTATAATTCCATTGTGTAAATGAACCACAACTATTTTATCCATTCATCCAATGATGGGCACCTGGGTTGATTCTAGTTCTTTGCTAGAATGAATTGCTATAAATATGGTTGAGCAAATATCTCTGTAGTGATGCATGGAGCATTTATAACCAAGGCCCAGTAAGGGAATAACTAGGTCTTTTGGTAGCTCTATTTTCATCCTTTTCAGGAACCTCCATATTGATTTCCATAGTGGTTGTATAAGTTTACATTTCTGCCCAACAGTGGATGAGGGATCCTTTTTCCTCACATCCTCACCAACATTGTGGTTAGATGTTTTTAATGATTGACATCCTTACTGGAGTAAGATGGAATTTCATAGTTGTTTTAATTTTCATTTCCTTAATGGTTAGGGATGTTGAACATTTTCTTAAGTGTGTATTAGCCATTTGTATTTCTTTCTTGAGAACTCTCTTCCATTCTCTGCCCTATTTTTGGAGTGGGTTGTTTGATTTTTTTCTATATAAGGTACAAAATATGAATTTTGATACAGACAGAGAATATGAAAAGGGATTGGGAGCACAATCATAATTGCCCTGGAACTAAAGAGGAAATTTGAGAATAAAAGCTGTTGAAAGCCAGCCACTCGAGTTTTACCTAATTGATTAACTATTGTGCTTGGAGCAAGCCTCAATAGCTCTGGGAAGGAATAGCTAAAATACAACAAAGACAATGACAGAGCTTAGCTCTTGTATAATAGATAATTTTAAAAATAAATTGCATGGCTGAGGATGTAGCTAAGTTAACATCGTGATTGCCTAGCATGAATGAAGGCCCAGGTTCTATCCTTGGCATGTCATAAATTTGGTGTGGTGGAGTGTGCCAGAAATCCCAGAACTCAGGAGATGGAGGCAGGAGAATCAGAAGTTCAAAGTTAGCCTTGGCTACATAGCCAATCTGAGATACATGAGATCCTGTTAAACACACACACACACACATGTAACGAGTTTTAAATGCTCCATACTTTTTCTATCCTCATTTTCAACTTTTCTCAAACAGGAGAGAAAGTAAAGGAAATAAGACAACTTATTATTGAAAGTGCATTACAGAGATAGCACATTAACAAATATTCTTTGTCAGTTCCTAACCTTTCATAAAACACAGAGTTTCTTCCTTTACTGCAGAAGTTTTAAAAACTAGGTCAAGGTTTCAGCTGACCACAGCTTAGTATCAGAGCATAGCATTGTATGCAAAAGAAGAAAAATAAATCCAACTGCATTGAGGAGTTCATACTCAAACCCTTAGAGAAATAATCCCACCATACTTTACGTTTCACAAAGAAACATGGGCAATTATATGGGAGTTAATTTTCTGTGGAATCACAAGTGTTTTGTAGTTGAATCAGTTTCTTTAAAATACAAGAGCCAAGCAGGTGGGGTTTCTCTATGGTTCTTATTGTTAAGGCTGGAGATGGGATTATACTGATTTCTTCAGTCTACAGCTCTGCTCACTGCCTTACGTGGCTCCACCAGAAAGTGGATTCAATGAAATATTTTAAATACTTATTGGCAGACTATACAAAGTTTTGTGAAGAGATGGTTTGATAAATATGTGGGTCATTTTTCATGTCATAAACAGTGAGAGGAATTTAAAGACAGTTTTTCCCTTTGAGAATTTAGGACTAGCAGGAGGGCAGTTAACTTCTTAACTGTGTGCAACAAGAGTCACTGTGTTGTGGAGAGGCACCTTTGAGCTCACAGAATGTCTTCATAGCAGATCATATTAAGGTGTTCTGCTGCCTTTTCATATCCTCTTAAATGTAGACAGTGCATGTGTCTTGTTTTGGACAGTGAAGCACGAATAGAAGAAATGGGTGTGACTTCCACGCTGAGGTAGTAAACTCCAGTGATCGATTCTCCAGGTGCTTCTGTCACCACCAAGAATGTGTTCCATGAAGGCACCAGGCACAAAGTCTTGTCACTTGTTAGACTGAGCCCATGACTGACAGTCTAAGCTGAAATCACCCAAAATATCCATCACACCCTTAGATCTTTATGGAAGACTTAGAGCAACATCCACATTGTTCTTTTTTTTTTTAATTTTTATTTATTTATTTGAGAGTGACAGACACAGAGAGAAGGACAGATAGAGGGAGAGAGAGAGAATGGGCGCGCCAGGGCCTCCAGCCTCTGCAAACGAACTCCAGATGCGTGCGCCCCCTTGTGCATCTGGCTAACGTGGGACCTGGGGAACCGAGCCTCGAACCGGGGTCCTTAGGCTTCACAGGCAAGCATTTAACTGCTAAGCCATCTCTCCAGCCCCACATTGTTCTTTTAACACCATGGGGTCTTATGTAAAGTATAATATACAGTAACGGATTTCACTATGACGTTTTCATAATATTTTCATCTTATTTTACCTCTTCCCCTCTGCCCTTACCCATCTACCTAAACTATCTCTTCTCTCGCTTAAGAACTCTCCTTCCTTCTTATGGTTTTCTTTATACTTTCATGACTGTGGTAGTTTGAATGTACATTTCCCAGTAGGCTCAGGTGTTTTATTAAAGCTTGTAACTTGGATTTCCAGCTGCCTGGCTGGAAAAGGTGGTACTGTGGGTGGATCCTGGGGTCCAGCCCTAAAGTGTGTTTGGGAGTGGATCTGAATTGCAGTGTAGAAGTATGCGGAGTGGTTTGATCTCTGCCTGGGAACCTGCTGCTTGCTGCAGGTTTCTTGCTTGCTGCCTGGCTGTGCTTGCATGTGGTGCTGGCTAGGTGGTTTTTCTCTACTTGGATCTGTGAAAGGTGGACAGTGTCTTCTGGCATTATGAAACCTCCCCTGGATCTGTAAGCTTCAAATTAATTAATCCCTTCCTCCCCTAAACTATGCCTGGTTTGGATGTTCACCCCAGAAACATGAAAGTGATTAAACAATGACCCACATTCCCCTTCACACATTTATACATATATGTACAAATGAAAACCTAAGATCCACACAAGAGAGAAAACATGAAGTATATGTCTAACAATTCAATGGATATATACACAGGAGTGGAATATCTGATTCAAATGAAAGTTCTATTTTAATTTTTTGAGAAACTTCCATACTGATTTTTATTGTTTGTTTATTTCATTAGCATATTTATTTATTGGAAAAATTGATCTTTAAAAAATATTTTAATCTATTTGAGAACAGAAAAAGATGGAGAGGGAGACAGAGAGAAGACTGGCATGCTAGGACTTCTTGTCACTGCACACAAATTTCGCATGCAAACACCAGTTTGTATTTCTGGCTTTATGTGGGTACTGGGTTATCAAACACTGGCCATCAGGTTTTATTAGCAAGCAAACTGCTGAGCCATCTGCCTGCCCCAGAAAGCACTGATCTTTGGTGTTTATGTTGATAGTTCTTTCTATGGTATAAACATTAAACTCTTGTCTGATGGATGTGTCTCCCAGATTCTTTTCTTGCTCTTTGTTTGTCATATTTTATGAGTGTTCCTGTTAAACTGTCTTCATTTGAGTTTGTTTCCAACTCCTGTTTGCAAGGGGAGTTGACTACAGTAATAGAAACATGATTTGATTGCACTCTTAGTGTTAACTTGTAGTAGAAGACATTTGTGTTCTCTATGCATGTTCCTGATAGGATTCAGAGACAGCACAGAAGCACTTTGAGATTCCATCTCACTCAGGTTAGAATAGGTATAAAAAAATCAAATGACAGCAAATGCCTGTGAAGGGGTAGGAAAAGAGGAGCCCTCATCTGCTATTGGTGGTAGTACAAACTGGTACAGCCACAGTTAAAAGCAGTATAAACATTCCTCAAAAACTAAATATAGATCTATCCATTGATCTACCTATATCACTTCTGGGCATATATCCTAAAGACTCTACTCCTTAGTACAGTTATACTTGCTCAGCCATGTTTGTTGCTTTTCTAGTCACCATAGCTAGGAAATGAAATCATCCAAGATGCTCATCAACTGATGAATGGACAATGAAGATGTGGTACAGAGACACACAGGACTTCTACTCAATAAAGTTAACCTTCTGTAAGATGAGTTTCCCAAGACAGGAAATGTTCACCTAGAAAGACTCTCACCAGAGATATTTATATGCATGCTATCCTGTGCTGGGTCCTAAATTATATAACTTGAGTTCTTTGAAAGCACATTACCTTACTTATTCCTTGTTCCTGGAACATTCTCTAGCTTTTTCACACCAGCCCACAAAATCCTTGATGTTTTTTTTTTCTGCCTTTGTTTTCTTCTGTGCTTCTCTGTTGTGAGTTGTATGAGACTCAGTTCTTCCTTGTCTGTTTTTTCCTATGATTCCCACCCACCCTCAGATTCAAGGCTCACCAGGAGAGACCAGTGGGATCCAAGGCAAAGAAGAGAGCTTCAGAATGCCAGGAAAGCCTGAGGAGACCCAACTCGAGAGAAGGAAGCCTTGGGACTTCCTATCTCAGGAGATTTTTAAGGATTTTAGGAGGATGAGGGGGAGGCAGACACCCGTGATGTGTGTGTGTGGGGGGAGGCATTCTTTTTTTGGGTCTGCATTTTATGGTAATTTACTAGGGTTAGCTGGAGTGCCTGCAAAGAACTTCTTTAGGGAAGTGAGGTTTGGATTAGCACTATCCCAGCCAGGGCCACAGGCAGTAGGTGGGAGGAGGTCTCATTCCTCCTCCAGATCCCAGGACAATAAGGCTTAATCCATTTCCTTAGCAGTAGATCAGGAGTATTCTGGTCCTGGGCATACCTCTGGAGAGGGGGTTGGACAGGAGAAGCTGCTTTCTTAAAAACTAACAATGTGCGTAACTAATTCAAAGTTTCACTTTTAGTTATATGCATATACATTTCAAATCTGACCCTGTTCTTCCATTTGAGATCCAAGTGCCCATATCCAGCTGCATGAGGTGCTTAGTTATTTGCATGGTCTTCCTGTTGAAAGGAGCCTAGCTTTCTCTCCTATGTCACTGATATTCACTGAAGCCACACTTCATATGCTGGATGAAATGGACAGGGGTCATTTTCATGTCATAAATAGTGAGAATAATTTGAAGAAAATTTTCTTGGCTTGAGTTTGGTGTCTAACTAAACGAACGTTCACCTGTGTCCCAAAATATTTCCAAAACAGTTAAAATAATTTTCTTGAGATTATTAAACATTAGGAAATAATCAGTAGTATACATTAATACTCCTTAAAATTCTACTTCCAAGTATTTCTTATCCTCCAAACTCCTTCAACAATTCCGGTCCCTTTTCTGTCTCTCTCCTCTTAATCTTGCATCATACAAGTCGAAATACCTCTTTAGCCACAAAATAGTAATTCCTGGAAAATGTAAAAGGGAAATAATTTGAGGACTCAGTGCCACAAATCTTTTAGCAAATAAAGTCTGGCACAGAAATTTAGACACAGTTATGTGTACCATTTTTCTACTATTGTTATTACTAAAAGATCCTTTGTTGACAGGCTTAACAACTTTTAAACTTTGCTTTTGACCAAACCCATGTTGGCCACCTGTTAGCATGTTCACTAGTGCAAACACTGTTCTCTGTCTCTGACAACCACATGGATGAACTTTTGCTGTTGTTTTCATACAAGGAGGCCTACAAGATCTATGGGCTCCATTCATAGACTTAAACTGGACCACTCAGAATTTCTTCCCAGGAAAAATTCACTATAGGCCAGAGAGAGAGTTCTCTTGCCACCTGGTCCTATGCTGTAAGCTCAAGAACTTCTTGCATTGGCAAATGTCAGGAGAAAACACACCTGACACTTAGAGTGCAGACAGCCTCCCGTACCTTCATCTGCAGTGGAAAGGATCACGTGGAAGCCCTTCCCCCACACAAAGGGTGAGACTACTTCCCTAGGGTTCGTGTTCAATATGAAGACCCTAGAGGTGAACACAGATACTCGGTGCAAATCCATAATTCTATAATCTCAATTACTCTATCACCGAGTCACATGAAAACCTTAATTATCTGGGATTGCCAAGCCCTGTTTATTCCCTTGTTAGCTTCTTAGCTTTGTCTTCATAGCTTTGATGGGACCACTGGGAAAAACTTACCAAGCCCATGCTTCCATTTTTTGTTGGCTACACTGGAACCTCTGTAACTCTGCATCTTATATCTCTAACTCCATCTCCTCCCTCACCTTAGCATCTCAAACACTTGCTCCATGCCCTCTGGAACACTTGCTCAGGCATCAGTTCAAATCCATGTCCCCACCCTTTTCTAAAAATTGTTTGCCTTTTTTTTTTCTTTGAATTGTCACCTGGCTTTCCCCACAAGTCATGTTTTGATTCATACCCTTCCCACCCCTCATGTGGGAGAGGGAATTGACACCTTTCTCCTCTCATTGCTGCATCCAGAGCTGCCACTCTTTCTCTATCCTAGAACTCTATACTTTTCTATTAGAACCTATTATCCACTCTTGGCTACAGCCATTGGCAAGGTATAAGGTTGCATCTGAATAACTTACTAATTGAACTTGGAAACAGCACTCAACAATCCCATGCAGTGGCTAAATCACATAAATGTGGAGTTGATTTTGCTGAATTGTGAAGTGGTGAGAATAGGGGAGAGGGGTTCTTTCGACCATGACCCTGTTAAGATCCAGAAATGAATTTCTATAGCTGGGACCAGACCAGTTAGAAATCCACCTCATACTTGTTTTTACCCACATACATATGGCCTATAGATTGACCAAAGCCATTTACTGAAACAATTTATTTTAGTGCTGCATAAATGTTTCCCAACAAGAAAACTTAATGTCTTATTCAGTTTCCTCTCATCAATAGTGAATCACTAAAATCTTTCTCTCTGTGTCTATGCATGTAATATATGTGTGTGTGTATGTGTGCATAGGTGGTAGCATTTTTAAAACAGTTATGAAAAGTGACATATTTACCTTTTGTCTACTTAGAATTAATCTCATTTTAGATATTACTACTTAAAAAGTTGCACTATTAAGTTATTATACTTTATTATGTTACATGACCATCATATAATATACTATGCTTTTTATATATTTTATTTATTATTTATTTGCAATATATAGAGAGAATGCATGTGCCAGGGCCTCTAGCCACTGTAAGCAAACTCCATGCACCACCTGTGTATCTGACTTACATGGAAACTGGGGAATTGAACATGAGTCCTTAGGCCTTGCAGGCAAGTGCCTTCACTTCTGAGCCACCTCTCCAGCCAAATGTTCTTCTTTTTTTTAAAATCTTACCTGGTAAATTTATGCTAACTACTCTTAAAACTATTTGTCTTTTCTTCAAATTTTAATAATTTATTTTAAAAGTTAACATATAAAGTAATGTTTCTTGAGAGCTTGTTTGGAGGTTCAAGCAGGGGAGTGCAGCTACTCATATACCTTTGACCAAAGACCGGTCCTCCTCTCTTCGCAGAAGGTCGTCCTTTTCTACTGAGTGTACAGCTTCTGGAGGGACACACATGGAGTGGTGAGGGAGGAAGGGGACACCCGCCTAGCCAGCCAGATCAGCCGAGTCAACCCTGGCAATCAATGGGTGACAGATGTTGCAGCCAGATCACCCTCACATCTGAAAGTAATATGTTTCTTTACAGCATGTTCATGCACATGTGTCATTATACTTTCTTTTAATTCATCCTCATTCCTGCCTGCCATCTTCTCTAGACTCCTCTTCCTCCTCCAAATAGTACCACCTTCTGCTTTCATGTTACATGTATTCCTTTACCTCTGTTCTGTCTTTAGATTTCTCTCTTTCCTCTCATGGCCCCCTTTGTAGTTTCACTTCCTACACAAATGTACACATATATGTATGTATCTATGTATGTATGCATGTATATATGTGATATGTCTATGTGTCTATGTTCTGTATATGACAGAAAACATGTACTATGTATTTTTCTGAGTCTAGCTTATTTCATTTAACATAATGATTTCTAATGGCATTCATTTTCATGCAGATGATATATCTGAATAAAATGACATTGGTATACTTGTACTACATTTTAAAATTATTTTTTATTTTCTTATCTATTCATGGATATCTAGTCTGGTCCATTTCCTTTGCAACTAGTGCAGCAATATGCAAATATTTCTGTGGTATGTTGGTCTTACAGTCCTTTGCTTTGGGTATATATTTAGAAGTAGTATAGCTGAGTCATATAGTAATTCTTTTACTTTTAAAATACATTTCACTTTTATTTATTTATGAGAGAGAGAGAGAGAGAGAGAGAGAGAGAGAGAGAGAGAGAGAGAAGCAGATAGAGAATGAGTATGCCAGGGCCTCCAGCCACTCTAAACAGTCTCCAGATGCATGCACCACCATGTGCATTACATGGGTACTGGCTAATCAAACCTGGTTGGTGAAGCACCCTAACCACTAAGCAATCTGTCCAGCTCTAGTACTGTTTCTATGAGAAAACTCCACATTGATTTACATACTGAGTGCGTCAGTTTATAATTCCACCAGCAGTATTATGAGAATTCACCTTTCCCTCATCTTCATCAGCATGTGTTGTCATGTGTTTTCTTGTTAGCCACTCTGAATGAGCGAGTGCAGTTCAAAAAGAGGTGGACAATGTACCCGAGGAATGACACTCGGGGTTGTCCTCTGACCTGCACATATGTGCACACTGCCTTCCATCACATGCACACACACACACACACACACACACACACCTGCACACAAACAGAATATAACACATGCATCCACACACAAACAGCATGCAAACACACATGCATCCACATGGAAACACACATGCACCCACATACACGTCTACACACAAATGGCATACACCACGCACACAATTCCCCCCGACAAACCATAGAGTCAAAATACTACTAATAATATAGTACAAAGGAAAAGAGAGAAAGATGTAAATAAGAAGAAAAGGAAAAAGATATTACCCAATTGTGAAAAATATAAATAATTATATTAATTGTATGAAGGTATGAAAGTATGTGAATTTTTGTATGCAAGACAATAAAACACGTATGTTTTAAAATACAATAAAGTAAAAATGTGGCTAAAAGTGTAGGAAAAGGCAGAAGCATAGGGACAAAAAGGAAGAAAAGGGCAAAAATGAAGCTTGGAGCAGCTTCTTTGGGGTCCTTGAATATTGAGGACAACCGGATTTGTACATGGTAGGAGGGGAAGGTGAGCTGGTGGACCCTCGCCTGTGGCTTATGCGGGTTCTTAGCCAGTGCTGGACAAGTGTCTGATGTCTGACAGAGCTGTCTTCACTTTAGCCGCTTCCCTTTTTTGTGTACCAGGGGCCTCTGCTGGCCACACTTAGCTTTGCAGTCTGTAGACTGGGCAGGGTCTCTCCCCTCGGGAGACTCCCCACATCACATCCCTTGGGTGCCTAATGCTCCAGCTGTTGGTTGTCTCACCAGTGTGTTGGGAGTCTGTGAAGCAAACACAGTACTGAGCCCTCTCCAGACTGTTCCTTTTCTCATACTTCTAAGATTTCCTAAGGATTAAATCATCCACAGGAGAGATATAGCTGGGGATATCAAATAAATTGCTGGAGCTTAAGAGTTCTCAGGTTCTACTGCAGACAGGCGGCTCCAGAAATTTATCTACCCACTGACCTCAGGCTCAGGGATATTAAGCTCCTGAATAATTCTCAGTTGATGAGTTCTGCTCCCAAGCACCAAGGGCAGGGCTACTTTTCCCCAAGTACATCACTGCCTGAGTGGAGCCTTCTACAGCCTGAAACTTTTGGCTTGTCAACCTCAAGCCTCCACAGCTGCCTCCCAGGACTACGTCTCATCCTAAAGCCACAGCAGGCGAAAGCATTCTCCTTGACTTTAAATTTTGTCTTGTTCTCAGGTCACCAGGGTAGTTGGCTTTAAACAACAGGTTCCCTTTCCAGTTGCTGTGAGGTCTCGCTGTCATCGTGGGATTCCTCTTTACTGCTGACCCGTCTCTCCTATCCCATCTCCCATTCTCTCACCAAAACACACAACTGGATTTGAGACTTGTGAGGACTCCTGGGCCAGCATGCGAGCTTCCTGTTTTTCGTCTGCAATGAGGCCTTTGCTTTGTCTGCACTGGCCAGCATGTGAGCTTCCTGTTTTACGCCTGTGATGAGGCATTGCTTTGTCTGCACTGGCTTACTTCTTTGTGCCTCTCCACCCACCTTTGTGTCTGTCTTTCCAGGTACGCTGTCAGTACCTTTGTGACTTCCTGAGATGCTTCTTCTGTTTCTTTCTTTGAAATAGACTGCATTTTATTTTATTTTATTTTTTCCTTAGTCTGACTCCTCATTCACTAGGCTATACAGACATGGCTTCTTGTCAGCCGTCTTATCCAGAAGTCTGATATTAACTTTACTTAAGTCTTTCTCTTTTTTTCTTGTCAGTATCTTGATATCTCTGTAAGTAGTTTTTCTTTATTTCTTAATTTTTATTTTTTCTCCTGCCTTTTTTTTTTTTTTTTTTTTTTTTTTTGAGGCAGTAGGGTATTATGTGTATCCCAGGTTAGCCTGGAACTTGTTATTTAGCCCAAGCTGACCTCAAACTCACAGCCCTCCTGACTCAGCCTCCTAAGCTAAGGCCACCATTCATGCTGGTTATATTATCCTGATACGCTTAGTGATCTATTTTAATGTGAACCCTTGAGATTATTTTAGAAATAGTTTGTTGTCGTAATGGCTCATACCTATATTCCAACTACACAGGTGGCTGAACTAGGAGGGTTGTTGTGTTTTGGGCTAGCTGGGCTATATAATAAGTTTCAGGACAGCCTATACTACAGAAACTCTTTTCCCCCAACACACACACACACACACACACACACACACACACACACACACATACACATACCCCAACCCCAGAGCAAAACAAACAAACTCCATAAAGATAGTATGATATAAATAAATAAAGTATGGGGGCTGGAGAGATGGCTCAGCAGTTAAAGTGCTTGCCTTCAAAGCCAAAGAACCCAAGTTTGATTCCCCAGCACCCATGTAAGCCAGATGCAGAAGGTGGTACATGTGTCTGGAGTTTGTTTGCAATGGCTAGAAGCCCTGTAATGCCCAGTCTTTCTAACTGTTTCTTTCACTGTATCTCTCCCAAATCAATAAAAATTAAAGTATGAGTAACCATGCAGCAACCATAATTCAATTTGCTTTAGAAATTTTAAAATCTATTTGAAGTACATTTACTTTTTCAAAAAGCTTAAATTCAACTTTTGTGGTCTCTTGGGACAGGCCCCCATTGAGTCAAGGGTGTATCTACTTTATTTTAGAGCATTTGAGAAACAGGTTCTAGTGTTGTAATGACTACTGTAAATATCAAGAAAAAAAAGTGTCAGCTTCTAGGACAAGTGCCAACAAATAAACAGCAAGACATATGTTATCTTATTATTAGGTTATTTAGAAACCATAGTTCTTAGAGCTGACAAATAGCCTTTAACATACAGTATATTGTAATAGAAGTTCATAGCATTCTATAAAAATTTTATAGCAATGTATCTTTGAAAAAAGTGTTTTAAGTTATTTATTTATTTATTTACGAGAGGGAAAAAAGAAAGGGAAAGTATGAGCATGCCAGGGCCTCACGTCACTGTAAACAAACCCGACTCATGATGCATGTGCCACTTTGGGTTTATGTGGGTACCAGGGAATTGAATCAGGTCATCAGGCTTTATGAGCAAGCATCTTTAACCACCAGCTATCTCTCCAGCCCCTCCCCCCAAAAAAGTTTTTTTTTTAAAGTTTCATTTATTTATTTGCATGCTTGTAGGCACAATGACACTTTAAGGTGTCTGTGCTCCACTTTCTTTGAGACAGGGTCTCTTTCTTTATGTGAGTGTTAGGAAATTAAATCCAGGCCAGCTGGTTTTGCCCTCCACCCCTGAGCCATGTCCCTAGACCTAGGTCAACAATGAGTGTCTTCCTCAGTTGCTATCGTTCTCCACCTTCCCGCTTGAGACAGGAGCTCTAACCAAATTTGGAGGTCACTGGTTAAGCTAGACTAGCTAGGCAGCAAGCCTCAGGATCTTTCACCTCTACCTCCCCAGCAATGGGCTTATAGTTATGTGCTACCATTCCAGGTTTTCATGAGGAGTCTAGGGATCCAGACTCAGGTCCTCACACTTCCACAGTAGGCACTTAACTGACTGAACCACCTCTAGCCCCAGGATTGTATCTTTTGATACATTTATTAACTGACACATGGAAACAACTTTAACTTTTTCCAAGATTGTCATGAAATCATTAGCCTTAGCATACTACCTCAAGCCAATGAGAAATTTGAAGTGTTGGCTTACACTATATACCAACTACTTAGGAGAATGAGGCAGGGGATTGATTGAGCCCAGGAGCTTTAAGATCAGCCTTGGCTACATAGTGAGAGTCTTTCCTCAAATGAATTATAGTGTTTTTAAAAAAAATGGCATTAAGTTTTCAATTTTGCACACAAAAAGATTAAAAGAGTTATTATGATAAACAGAAATGAGCATATAAAGGAGAATTTTTAAATCTAGAAACAAATTAGACCATAAAAATTAACATTAGCAACGGGGTTACAACTCAGTGGCATTTTGCTTCAAATGGGACAGCAGGGACAAAAGTTAACCTTTTGTATTTACTTGAGAAAATGTACATTGGGCACATTTCCAAAGAGATTTTGAATAGAAAGTAATAACAACAAAGCAGTCTATGTTTAAATCTCACAGTTGTGACATAAACTGACAAACGCCAGGCCCTCTTCTGTCTCACTCTCTCATGCAAAGAAAACAAAATGGAAACCTGCGAGAAGAGTGGCACGTCCATTGGAACTTACCATGTTCTGGCTTTTGTCATTATGTCACACATTGTATTTCTCTTAAAAATATGCTTTTATACTTTATACAAACCTCTTGCAGATCTGGTGCATGTGACAGTCTAGAAATTAAAAAAATAAAAACAAAGACAGTTATAAAATTTTAAATATATGTTACTTCATCATGTTAGGTGACATGAGATATGGCAGTGTGCACAGCATGCTAACTTCATAAGAGAGATAGGGAGGGGAGAAATCTTAACTTTTAACTGTCTACGCCTACCTGCTTTTACCTGTTAGCAATCAAAGCTGGGTGTGTGCAGTTGACTTCTCTATTAGCGCTTTTTAAAAATTAGTATTAGTTATACACACAGTGTGTATACAGTCATGCTGGTACCATCGTTAGCCTCCTCCCTGTCTTCCCCCCTCTGCAGGGACTCACCTCATTGGGGAATGTGGGTTGTGCTTTGTGGGGTTAGCCATCAGTTATGGGTAAGAGACAACGTCTCTGTGCATAATGACCCAACATGTGGCTCTAACAATCTTCCCTCCCACTCTTTTGCAAATTTCCTTGAGCCATGTTGGGTTCGTTTTAGGTCTGCTTCAGTGATGAGGACTTGGGAGCCTCTGTGTTTCTACATATGTGGTTTGGTAGGAGTTGAGTGTTCTCTGTGTCTATCGCCTTCACCCTTGTGCTGGTACCAGGTTCACCAAGAAAGCAGCACTCTTGCTCATTTCCAGAATTACCCTTGGCTTCAGATGGGGCCCTGTTGAGGAGTGATGGGCTGATTCTCTCCTCTGGATCTGCGTCCATCTGAAAAAGAGAAGCAAATTCTCCAATGGAGAGTGAAGTCAGCACCGGGTAAATGGGATAACCATTATTATTTTAGAAAGAATTTAATAGGTGTAGGCCCTCTTGTAGCCCACGATTGGTGAGCTTGATAATGGAGAGCAGGCTCCTTTTTTGGATATGGTTCTGAGTTATTTCCCAGCTCCAGCTATGTGTTCCATTCCACTGAGTGGATCAGTTAGCCAAATCAAGAGCAGTTGGTTCCCCACCATGGCTGTGTGCCACTATTGCACTTGGCATCACGTCAGGCTGTTTGCAGCTGAGTAGCTTAGACCACGAGTTGCTTGGACAGATGTTGGTCATTTTCCCCTGGTCGCTCATGTAGGCCCTTCTGGCACTAGACAAGCTAGCTGTCTGGGGACTGACTCTCTTCTAGATTCCAATAAGGTTGGTCCATGTTCCATACCCACAGCATATGGTGTTATCTCAGTTCTTTTTGAGCTGATAAGAAGAAACACTAGGTAAGAGCTTACAAAAGAAAAAAAGTCACAAAATGTTGTGTTTGTCTATTTAATCTAGCATTTGTTCCAAATATTCAAAGAAAAGTTGTCCTCCCCAGAGTAGCATAGCTTTGATACGGACCATCACGGGGCTGAAGAGACTTCTCTGGTAATGGCATCATCACTGTAGCCTGCTTTTAGATTTGCTCCTTTTGATGTTTGTTGTCTAACATGGAATGCTCCTTCCACATTAAGTGCTTTGTGCATACATGACTGAACTTTTCTCCTGAGCTTTGACCTTGAGAATCAATGAAGTACTTAAGTCTATGGCTTAAGGGTCTCAGAGAAAAAACTTCACTTAATAATTGTAGTGGTCAGTACTATGTTGGTACAAGTAATAGGACCAAGTAATTTATGGCATTTATTGTGTTATGTTCCTGAAAACTTCAGATACCTATAGCCAGATCCCAGTCCTCAGATGATGTCATTGGCAATCTCTGTTTTTCAACTTTTGGTTATTCCTTCTGTTTCCCTTTTAATAAGATAATTTGTCTTATGTTTTGCCAAAGATATTTACCTGCAGATTCAAACTTGTATCATAATAACTCATGAACCCCGGCATAAAGAGAATGTCTTCTCCAAAAATTCCAGCAAATTTTCTCATTGGACAGACTTGTTTCATCTATGTATCTTGAACAGATGGTCATGTTCAGAGGGTGGCAGAGCTGATTCCTGTGGCTGCAGTGGAGCTGAGTGTGGAGAAGGATGTAGGCCATGGGCTAAGTCAAACTACACAGTTAACAGACCAGAGTGGGAGGGGCCTAGTTTGCTGATGGAAAATGGCCACCATAGTAAACCAGTCTTACACAGCTTTTATTGTCAATATGTCTCTGAATATTTAAGGGTAAACAACCATATCTGACTGGTTAAAGAAGGTCCATGGAGCACATATCTGACTTAAACATGTCAATGGCACATGTGTAACCTGGTACTGTTTATGACTTATCAATTAATGCTTCATCTCTGCCTTTCACATATTTTAAAACCTTGTGAAGAGGGCTGGAGAGAAGGCTTAGTGGTTAAGGCACTTGCCTGTGAAGCCTACAGACCCATGTGCTATGCTCCAGAGTCTACATAAGCCAGATGCACAAAAGATGAGGCAAGCACAAGGTGGCACATGTCTACTAGGTAGCTCAAGAATCTAGATTTGACTTCAGTGACTGAGGCCCAGGCACTCCAATTCTCTCTCTTTCTCTCTCTAAAAAAATAAAATAAAATAAAATAACATAACATAATTGTAAAGAAAAATAAGCAAATCATACAACAGTGTTTAAGCAGTGTTCCATAGAAACCATGAGGTGGAGTAAGCGTTCTATCACATCTGTGATAGTTTGCTTCACATATTTTAGTTGAGCGAAAAGTAGAAGGCTATATCAGTATTTTCCCACTTAGAATGGAGTAACCTACAGAAGATTTGATATAAACAAATATTAAGTCCAGCAAGGTTTAGAGTTCAAGGATTGGTTAGCAAGGTTAGAAAGAACTAAAGATATGTACGTTGTAAGGAGCAGTCACTACACTGGAGCTGAGCTAGAAAGCTTGGTGGAGAGTGCTCTTCAAGCTTCCCTAGGAAGGCTTAATACTCTAGCTCAGTGGATAACTGGAAACTACCAGGTAGCAGAATTTACTGGCAACATGCATTCTAAAAAGCCAATGGAAACTGTTCATTGAAAGCAGTCTTGCAGGAGTGAATCCACCTCAAAACCACTTAGGGGGCATAGGTGCGGGAACAAGATGTCTTCTGGGTACTACCACTCACCATGAACTTCAGAAGTTGGACGTGGCATATCACAGTACTAGAGGAATTAGAGACATTCTGCCACAAATCCTCTGGTGGAAGGGAAGGGCTGCTGGAAGGAGTTACTGAGTACTGAACAGACCAGAAACTGGACACCAGAGACACTGAAAGTATGTTAGGAACCTAGCGCTGAAGAAGCAGTGAGTCTAGTGGGAATCAGCTGTGTGAGCACCCTGGGACCAGAAGGCCAAATGGTGTGTTTTCTTTTTTCTTCTGCTATGTTTCTTCAGCATCTTGTACTCACAAAGCTTCAAATTTAAAGAGCCCAGGCCCATTGATGGAGCAAGGAAACGAGGTACACTTGAAACTGAGCTGCAATATTAATCAAAAGAAGACATGCATAACATTTTATTAAACTTTGTTGTTGTCGTATCTAAAGTACACACATCCATCATGTTCTTTGCTTTCCTAAGTGTCCTTTCATTTTTGGTGGTGATGACTAGAATATGCATCAAACTCCTTCTGAGGCAGTGAAGCACGGCTGATTTTAAGCACCACTGGACCAACCACATGGCCAAAATTTGTGAGTGGACTAGGGAGGATATTAGAAGCAGAAATCAAGTTTTAAATAGCATTTATTTTATAGGCTAATTTTAACAATAACTCAAGGAAGTTATTGACACTTTACCATTAGAGGCATTCTGTTCCAAAGGGTTTTTAAATAACATTTACCATTTATCTATCTTAACACATAGGAAGGTTGTTATTATATGTTTAAGTTAGGAGATATAAAAATTGGTTATTAATTTCATAAAGTATATATTTTCGAGTGCAATATATAAGCATACTTGATGAGTTTGCATAAACCTAGTCCACTTGTAAGACAAGCACAGAGCTTCATACCAAATAAGGAGCCACCAAACTCTGAAAATTCAAAGTGGACAGCGGCTTCCTGTTGCTGCTTGTCCTAGGGAAAACAAAGGCACAGAAGGTTTGGCTTCAAGTTTCAATTTCTACACAACCCAGGTGATAACTCCATCACTAAGTAAACACAACATGGGTTTTCTTTCCCTATAAGAACAGTATACCTACCCAATCTTAGTACCTGATTCCGAAGAATGAACACAATGAAAATACACTAATCCCATGGATTTTTTTGAATTACTAATTTGCTTTGTACACATCTTAATTGGTAGTGCATATTCAGAAAGTTGACTTTATTATATTGCTTTAATTAAAATAGTAAATGGATTTTTGGTTGGGTTTCAAAATGAACATATTATATATGCTTTTAAGTGACCACAAATTTTTATCATAAGATTTCGGGGGAGTTATTTTGATTTTCTTATACAAGATTTACCTTTACTTAAATTGAAATTTTAACAAGGAGTTACTACTTATATTCTCCATAGAAAATGCTTTATCATATGCAGAAATGACAACATTCATGACAATAAATTCATATTATAAGCTCTTCAATATTTGTATCTAGTCAGATACTTTCAATTAAAAATGCATACTTTATATGCATAGATGGTACTGGAAATTAGTATTTTGGCCACCAGATGGAGCCAATATTATTTTAGAAATGCTATGGATATTTACAATTTTCACATTACTTGCCCATCCAGGAGTTTTAAATTTGCTTCTAAATTTGGTAAGGGATTCCCAAGTTACAGTTGTTAATGCAATGCATTCTTGTTAATTAAAATCTATGCCCATTGTTCATTAGTCCCTACAAGTCACCTAAAATTCTAATGTATAGAATGAAGGAATTATTTAAGATGATCAGAAGTGTCTTCCCAGTTAAGAATTATTTAATGCAAGTTGGAAATATTTTAGAGTACCATTCAAATGCCATTACAATACCTAGGAGGCATTCTTTGATATTTAATTCCTCATGATCAAAGAGATCAGTACTACTATTATATATGGGCATTTAAGATATATGTTGAGGATAAGGTGGAAACAAACTGAGATGAAACTCAAGACTCTTAAAGTTTTATCTATTGTGAAAGTCGGTTGAATATACAGAGAAATGTGTATCGTAGAATGTGAGAAGGTGAATGTATGTGCTTGATGGAGAAGCTTGAGGTTCCTTCAAATTATATAGCTGTATGCCATTAAGAGGTAAGAGTGATATGGTAACATGAGTTACAAAAATTGGAGCATTTAAAAGTTATCATGTACTCAAATTGAGTTTCTAAACATTTGGTACTCATGAGAACTTATAGTATATGGAAAAAAAAAAACTTGCTCACACATATATCCTTGTCTGTCTCATGTTGGTTTTGGTTATAGCATTGATTTTTCTTCTCATCTTTTATACATAAGTGTCTGTCTTCCAAGAAGTTGGTTGTTGTGTATATGTGTTAGAGAAAGTGAGTGAGAGAAAAAGAGAGGGGCCCCACTTTATTTCTATTCAGAAACTCTGAGGATATTAATATTGGTACCAAATCTGAATATGAAATTGCTACTGAAAGGGAAACCGGACCTGAAAGAAGACATACCCCCAGATTACCTGTAAAGTACCCAAATGTCATCTTTGGAAAAATGTGTGTGTGTGTGTGTGTGTGTGTGTGTGTGTGTGTGTTGGCGTCCAGGTGGTGAGGAGATCCACCACCTTTCAAAGCTAGTGACTCAGGGGATGGAATTCACACAATTAGGCTAAGCCTGCAGTGTGATAATGGATTTGACAATACCTGAAAGGCAAGAACATGAGGCTGTAATTGATTTCACTGATAAGAGGCCAGAAGGGAAGCTGTGGGTGAACAATAGGAGAAGTTGAGTGTTTGATGTAATATAAGCTTAATGAGAATAGTTTTGCAACAGCATGTGGTTTCTAGGTTCCTGTCAATTACAATATATGAATAAGGAGTTGATGTTGCTATGACTATATCCAAATAGAATCATGCAATGATGGGACTAATAGAATATGAATTCTCTTTGGGGCTTCATTCTATCAGCATGAAATTAGGGTATGAGAAAGGATGAAAAGCAACAAGCAAATCCGGTAGCTAAAAATATAGACTCAGGAATGGAGCTGAGTTCTAATGCCAGCACTGCTGTTTCTAAGCTGGGCCCACTCACTCCTCTATGGAAGTAAAAGTGGTATTATTTCAAGAAGCTCTTGGGATACATGGAACAAGAGTGCTCAATGTGTTATATATGTTTCATAACTCAATGAGAATAATAATGAATGATATCAATATCCCCAAGCTATTATATTATTCTAGGAGCATAATAATATTATTTTAATATATTAATATAACATACTGATACATAAATATAATATATAACATTATATTATTCCAGGAGGTACTTGGATAGCATTAAGCAACAGTGGACCCCATAAAGGTACAGAGTTTTTTTTTTTTCTTGCTATTTACCCAAGGAATCAGCAACTGGTTAAGTATTTCATGCAAGGAACTTGTATGTTTCCTAGGGAATAAGCAAGAGGAGAAGAGCCTCTGCTGTTCAGGGCACACGTCTACCAAGTAGCTTGCTTGTGGGTCTACTTTTCTGTGTAGGGATCCTTCAGGGCCAGAAGTGATGGATAAGAGATTCTTTCACTGCACTTCTCCTAAAGCCTTGTGACTTGGGAAAGGTACTAGTTCTTAATAAAGAAAATTTACCTGCAGCTGAAAGAGGGAAATATCAAAATATAATAATCTTTCAGAAATATAATTCTGCTTAGAGCAGAATTTCTGAAAGATCTTGAATTGTCACAAAGACATTTTCATTCCTCAGAAGGAAGAAACAATAGAAAGATTGCTGGACATGATGGTTCATGAATTTAATCCCTGCAGTTGGAAGGTGGAGGCAAGAGGATTGTCTACAGTTAAAGGGCATCCTGGGATACATAGTTATACACTATCTAAAAAATAATAATAAATAAACTCAGGCATGGTGGCTCTTGCCTGGGCAATGGAGTAAGTTCTAATTCAGCATTGGCTAGAGTGAGACCCTGCTTAAAAACAACAACAACAACAGAATGAAGGTTTCAGATGGTTACCTAAAATGGGGTGAGACAAAATTGTTAGGTGCATATTGTCAAAAAATCTCAATTTTCACAGAGGATTGGGAATGGGGGCTGAGAGAAGGTGGTAAGTGGATTATGATCAAAACACATTATACACATGTATAAACATTGTCAATACAAGTAAAATAAAGACAATTGAAAAACGTCAGACTTTTAACAGTAATGAACCATGAATAGCAAGCAATTAAGTGGCAAGAAATGCTCTGGAGTATTCTTAGCAATGTGGTATCCCAGCAACTATACATAGGAAGGACGGCATGTGAGCCTGGTCTAGATAAAAGTTCCCTAATTGGTCTTAGTCCTTAAGAAATGTGGGTAGAAAAAATATAATTCTGCAATCATAATCATATTGAAAATACCAGAGTAAACTTGGGATCTTAAAAAAAGAATAACTTTCCCTGTGCAGCAACTTGCTTAATCCACACAACCATGATAGGCTTAATCTCACAGAGAGGCTTCACTACTCCTAGGAGAGTAGCTGATTTCATGTCCTAGACAGTACAAACTCAAAATAAGCATCTTATTATTCCTGGATATCTTGGTATATCTATTCAGAACAAATGGGAAGCTCAGTGAGATTTCTTTTGACCAACTGTGTCCATTTGATTGGAATGGCAGAAAATAAATCACTTCATGCTAGAGAGATGGTTCAATGGTTAAAGTTACTTGCTTGCAAATCCTGAAGGCTTATGTTTGATTCCCTGTGTAATATCAGATGCACAAAGTGGCAGATGCATCTGGAGGTGGCCCTAGTGCACCCATTCTGTCAAATGTATAAATAAATAATTAAGAAAATAAGTTAATCTATGAAAATTCAGGAAAGTAAATATAAAGGGTGTGTGTGTGTGTGTGTGTGTGTGTGTGCGTGTGTGTTGCCTGTTTGGGAATAGGCACTTAGTAAATGGTGGCTATTTTTATGTTATCAGTATTACATTACTTTTCACCCACTATTTTTAGAATCTAGAAAGAGAATGGTATAAAAAGGTGTTCTTACTCAGTCTTTAAGAATAGCTAAGGAAAATAGGACATTGCTAAGTAAGCAAGAACATTTGTGTCTCTGCTTCATGCCTACATTTGCAATAATGTGCAAAGCAACAAGATTAAATTTCATTTATGGGGCCTCCATGTTTTCTATCCTAACCAGTAATTGCGTATTTTTTCTCCTATTTTAAGACGTTGAACCAAAGGATAAAAACCAGCAAGGTGCGTTGGGCAGCAGTGATGAAGTCCTAAGGGAGAGACTGTTCTTTCTGAACACGCGGATTCAGCATGCCTTCTCTGTTAAAGAGCAAGCCAGGATCACTGGGGTAGCTGCACATTTGACTTCAGATGCTGCCCTTGAAGCTATATTTTTACCAGCCGCAGTCATAACATTGCTTGCAATGGCATCATTTCCATTCAAGAAACATGCATATTTTCAGAGGTTTTAAACTCTCAATGTGTAAAGTCTGCAGCTGGGGAGAGTGAGAGGAAGCTGAAGGAAGATGGAGAAGAAGGCAAGGCATAACACAGCTTGATCACTTCTTAGGCTGAGCGCTTGTGGGTGTATTTCTCTCTCGCCCGCTCTCTTTTTTTACGTGTCTAATTAAATGTTCACGCCAATGGAGCGATGGAGCTCCTTAACAATAACTGAGTGTTTTTCATAACCATAAAAAGTGGTCTCGAATTAATCTTTTATTTTTCTCATGTTAAGTATCAGAACAAAAACAATGTCTTTATTTGAACATGCTCAGAGCTTTATAAAATGCTTTGATGTGCCTTATCTTATCTTCCTAGCAAAATACTAATAGACTTTGCATGCATCTCCCTTTCTCTTTCAAAGTTGTAAAATTTGCAGCCTCATGTTGAATTATTTTGCCAAAGGTCACAAATTACTAAATGACATATCTGAGTAGAATTGGGGCCTAAAGCCAGCACATTTTTGCTATGCCAGAATTCCAGGAATGTTATGTTTGTTGATTATTTTTTTTAATTTGTTTTGCATTCTTAAACTGGAATTCCTTACAATGCACTCTTCCAGACATAAAATGGCCTGGATATCCAAGACCTCGCAGTGCCTGACACTACCTATACAAGACCATCATACTAGGAGGAAAAGATAATGACATTAAAGATGAAAGAGAGACTAATTGAGAGGGGAAGGTGATATGGTGGAGAGTGGAGTTGCGAAGGGGAAGGTGGTGGGGGGAGATAATTATCATGGTTTATTGACTATAATTATGGAAGTTGTCAATGAAAACAAAATAGAGTTAGTTTTGCAGTGAATACAGGCAAAATATCCTTCACTTGGAGGAAGCAAAGTCAATTCATGTCTTACTTGATCTGGCTCCTACAAGATACTAATTTGCCTAATTATCTTTTAATAAGCATAAACCATTTGTGAATTGTCAACAATTGATGCTGCGTCTAGGCATCTTTGTGGTGGCAAAATATCTCAGATAAGCAAGCTATATATCTGTTGGCTCCAGGTACTTTCAGTTGTCCTGGTGCTTAAAACCGATCGTAAAGCAGAGCATCAGGGGGAGGAGAATGTGGTGAAAGGAAGCTGCTCACTGATGGAAGCAAAGCGAGACGAAGGGGCCTTACCTTTCAAGTACAGTCTTCCAGTGGCTATGTCCCTCCCATAAGGTCCCACCTCCTAAACGTTCCAACATCTACAGACAGCACCACAGACTAGGGACCAAGTCATTAACACACAGGTCTTTGTGGGGTATTCAAGTGTAAATTACAGCAGCTGACTTACAGTATATGTCCTTCACTCTTACCAATTTAAACTGCATTTAAGTTACACATAGTGGAAGCCTTTTATTGTCCTGGCCATCCAGAACATTCCGTCTTTAAAACAGCTGTGAAAGAGGAAGCCCCATGAAGTTTTTTATATCCTAAATTATTGAATATTGTATAGTAAACACACACATATATTAGGTATTATACATATGTATATATTAGTCTTTTATATTTTCTTCTTTTGTCTAGTTTCATACTTACTAATAAAAAGTAGATAATAACATATCACTCAGGACTAGAACATCTGGAAAGAATTTTTTCCATGGAGGAAGATGCTGGATACAAAAAGAGAATTGCTAATATTTCAAAGCTCAGTTTCTGTACAATACGCCCCATGTACTTTTCCCCCTTCCTGTTTTCCTCACCTTTATTTGCTTTATTTAAAACCAGTTCAGGCTTTTCATTTTTGTTTTAGATGCATCTAATTTATATCTTTAGCCAGAGAATAGCATTAGCTTTTTCCTGAAACATAAATTCAGATTTCTGTCCCCTCAGATTAAAGAGTCTGGATGTTGAAAAATTCTCCTGGATCAAATGCTGGGATGTCCCTTTCACCTTAGATCTACTGAATACATTTTCCAGGGTTGTATTACTTTTGGCAGGATTTAGGTAGAAACTGTAATTCCCCCAAAAGCAAAAGAAAGTGCAATTCAAAACAGACTCAGGTGAGTTAGAATTTTTATAATTTTGAAATTTCATAGAGGTAAGAAAAAGGTTGAGGCAGAGATAGCCACAATAAATTCTACAAAAGTAAGTTTTCAGGAATCATTATCCAAATCTAGTAAAAAGAATAACATATTATATATATAACATTATATATTATATATAACATCTATAATATAATTTTATATATATATATATATAATTTTATATATATATATATAATTTTATATATATATATATGAAAATTGTTAAAAGTCAAAGGAAGTAAGTACTAGCATGTCATTGATCTCTTGGTCTGGGAGATTGTTTCGTGGCTTAAACACTCTTACAAGGCTGATGATCAGAGTTCAGGTACCCAGAATCCATGTGAAGCTGGGCATGGTGGCTCATGCATCGGTAATCCCATGTCAATGGAAGGCAAAGTCAGGAGAATCCCAAAGTTTGCAAACTAGTTAATCAGGCTTTTGCAGCAGCAAACAAGAAACTTTGTCTTCAAACATGATGAAATATGAAGACAGACACCTTGAGGCTGTTCTACAACCTCCACATGGCACATGCATACCCATACAGAGTACACAGATCACACACACTCACACACACACACAAAATCTCTTTCAAAGAATATTCATTGTCATGGCCCCTGACTGCCAAGACTGTGCAATAGTTAGGGATCCTTGACTACTAGGTGCCTCTCTTTCTAAATCTGTAAAGTGTACATGTCTCCTTGTAGCTGTCCTCTTCCAGCATTTTTAGGAAGTTGAGTGTTTTGAACGTGTGAGCTTAAAATAACTCTCTAGTCCAGGGTGTACAGCTAATTTTTATTTTATTATTTATTTATTTATTTATTTATTGTGGTGGGTTCTCACTCTAGCCCAGGCTGACCTGGAATTCATTATGTAGTCTCAGGCTGGCCTTGAACCCACAGTGATTCTCCTACCTACCTTAGCTTCTGAAGTTCTAGCATTAAAGGTATGCATCACTATTCTTTTAATATTTTAAATTATTTGTGAGGAGAGAGAGAGAATGGGCATGCCATGGGGCCTTCTGCCATGGAAAAAGATGCATGTGTCGCTTTGTGTGTCTGGCTTTCTGTGGACACTGAGAAATTGAACCTGGCTTTGCGAGCAAGAACCTTTAACTTCTGAGCCAACACTTCACCCCTCCCAAAGATATACAGTTTAAAAAAGAGTTGCATCCAAACAGCTGAATTAGAGACTTCACCAAAAAGTGTCATTTGCTCTTAGGACTTCATAATATTACTAAGCCCCGAACTTAGTCACTGTAGTTCATCTGTATGCTGTAACTGGATACCATTTTGCAAGTCGTAGGAACAAGGGGGTATATTTCACATTTTGAAAAGATACAAGTCTATGGGGGAAAATAGGACTGGGATCCATTTTTACAACAATGTACCCCCAATAAAAATAAAAGCTCCTTTTTTCAAGACCCTTACATATTTCTCCTTCATTTATCACTGATATTGATTGTGTGACTTCTGGCCTGTTGCATGAAACCTTTTCCCTGGGGGTTGCGACTACACATCTATTCATCCCAGGTAGAGCTCATATGACAGACCAAAAATACCATTGCACCAATACCAGTTTGATGAACTGATTGGGTTATTACAGAGCAGAGTGAGGGGTTCCTTACAGGAGCAATGGTTGACTCAAAGGCAGCTGCGTCACTGAAAAGCCCATCCAGTACAGCTGGCAACTCACGGGAGGTGCATCTCTGCAGCTCCCTGCACAGCCTGCAGGCTGCTTGGCAGGGTAGGTCACAGTCGCGAGCACACCTGCACCACCTGCGTATAGCTCTGCTAGTGGAAGAGTTTCTAAGCACCTGTTTATCCTTCATATCACTGTAGGGAGGAGTGATATAAGCCTTACCACCAGACTTGTTGACTTGTTCAGTCTCCTGAACTCTTCCTCCCCACTGGAGGGAATGTTTCAGTTCAGAGGAAGTTGCTATACAACAGGCCAGTGATATCTCAGCAATCAAGCATCATGAGATTGGTGGCGTACGAAGAGTTTCTCCATCAATGCATGTGCTTCTTTCAGCTAGTATGACATGATGGTGGAGGTGGTAGTGGAAGATCACAGGAGACACTGGTCTGGAAATTCCAGGCATTCCCAACCTTCCCAGGTACTCACCAGTACAATGCATCCACATAAATAAGTACACACCTAGCCAGGAGAAGGATCTTAAGAAACAGTGAACTATTGTGGTTTAAGTTACTACATTTTAGGGTGATTATTTAACCAATGTAATATAAATAAAATTAGAAGCTATATTCAATTTGAAAGTTCATTCAAAAATGTGCTTATGGGAGAGTGGTTATAGTTTGTCAGTCAGTAATGATACCTTTTCTAACTCTACATCTTCATCAAGAGGAGGATTTATTCATGGAATTTGGGAATGATAGAAAACTCCCGTGAACAGTGTCAATTTTGATTCTGGTCTTTGGTGGTTAGTAACTTTTTCTACTGAAAGAAATCTCTGTTATCACTCAAAGATGAACAAAAGCAAGGAAAAACCACCAGGTGTTTTACTGTTGTCTCAATTGTTTGGGCCCTTCATTTGTCCTTGCCAAGAGTCACTAATGTGATAACTCATATGTAAAGCCCAAGGGCAACAACTGAGCCTGATTAGATTCATGGCATTTCTATAAACATATAGATAGTTTCTTTTCATACATTACAGAATTTCAGCTTGGAGAACAAAAATATTTTGATAGCAAATCAATAGCAAGATTTATATTCAAGGGAAATTGTGGAAAAGGAAGCAGTTAGGATCACTTCAAGGCTATTGGCAGCATATATCAAGTTAACCTTATGAACTCTATTGCAAGAAAAAATGAAATACAGTTCAAATGATACAAGATAGCTTTCCTAGACTCTAATGCTTTCCCAAAGATAGTGGCAAACAGATAATGACATTCTTGTGACAATAAAAACTTACACCTTAACTGATACATAGAATTAAATTCTATTAACTCACCATTATATATTTTCAAATGTGTATAGCTCCTACATAAATTTCATGCACTTCCCTAATTAACGGAAAGATGCAAATCTATCTTCAGGGCTGGCAAGTTTGCTTAGAAGTTAAAAGCACTTGCTTGCAAAGCCTGCTTGCCTGGGTTCAATTCCCCAACTACCCACATAAACCCAGTCATACACACACACATGCACATACTTAAATAAGTTTTGGAAAAGACTATTTTCATTAAAGTATATGGCCCGTGTCTCTGTCTGAGAAGAAATAACCTTGAATTGATTATTAGTGAAGGAAACTTTTGGTTTCAGCTTTGATTTATACAGAGCTTGGAAATAAGTGCCAGGTGTTGGTCCACTTTTTGTAAATGTATTTTCTTTTATAGGGCTGAAGGGATGGCTTAGTGATTGAGGCATTTCCCTACAAAGCCAAAGGACCCAGGTTTGAGTCCCCAAAACCCACATGAGCCAGATGCAGAAGGTGGCACATGGGTTTGGAGTTTGTTTACAGTGGCTGGAACCCTGCGGTGCCCATTCTTTCTCTCTCTCTGCCTCTTTCTCTAAGAGAGAGAGAGAGAGAATGGAAGCACCAGGATCTTCAGCCTGCTTCAAACTCCAGAAACATGCTCTCCCCCCATGGTGCATTGCCACATTGCATGCTTGCACAAGTGTGAAGGCCCTAGAGAGTTGAATGTGAATTCTTAGCACCTTAGCTGCTAAGCCATCTCTCTCTCCAGCCCCAAAATATTTTTTTTGATATTTTTATTTATATATTTGCAATTAGAAAGAGATAGAGATAAGAGAGACAGGAAGCAAGAATGGGTGCATCAGGTCCTCTATGTAGCTGCAAATGAACTCCAGATGCATACACATCTGGCTTTAACCAATGAGCCATTTCTCCAGCCCTGTTGGTTCTCTTATTTTTAAGAAAGCAAGAATGATGGGAAGGAAGAAAGGAAGGGAAGGAAAAGGAAGCCAGCAAACAGGCAAGAAAGAAAAAATATGAATTATACTCCTTGGACTCAAAGAGACTTGACGTGGTAAGACAAGCCACACTCCTAGAGTTTGGATAGATGCATGCACTCAAGCTCCAGCTGAGACTTGCCAGCCAGGAGCAGAAGCCTCTAGTAAGAAAGCTCAAAAGTCAACATGGGTAATTGTCACAGGCTGAGCCTGAGTGTGAGGATAAAATGATAATGAGTGCTGCATTCACAACAGGGTCCCAATTCTTTCATAAGTTTTGCCATCAGGAAACTTACCAGATTCTCAAGGTTAAAATCCAGGAGAAAATTCACACAGGGTAAAGGAAAAGCAGTGTAATCATTGTAGTATGTTACCGACTTCAACTCACAGAAGGAATAAAAAGTGAGTGTCTTAGTTTGGGCTGTCATCAAAATATACTATGAATAGTATACTCTGTTTAAAAAATTTATTTCTCACAATTCTGGAGGACAGAAATCTGATATCAGTGTACTGATGTGACTAGGTTCTTTGCTTACAGGTAGCTACCTTCTTCCTATGCCAGGGGGAGGAGAAGGAGACAAGATGAGAAGAGTGAGTGAGAGGAGAGAGAGAAAGGAGTGAGGGAGAGAGAAAGATAGAAAGCTGTCTGATGTTGCTCCTTGACAGGGCACTGATCCCGTCATGAATGTCTCATTCTCATCTTCACAGACCTTATCTCCCATAGGTCCTGCCTCCAAATACCATCCAATAAGAGATTCAGGATTGAATAATAAAGAAAGGAATGAAACAACAAATTTAACAAAATAGAAAATATGCTAAAGATAACAATTATTAATCCTATTTTGTTTTTAAAAAAGTATTTTAGGGAGCTAGGGAGATGACTTAGTGGTTAAAGGGGTATGCTCTTTAAACTTGTTGACCAGAGCACTCATGTAAAGCCAGACTCAAAGTGACAAACTGGTCTATAATCCCAATGTGCCTAAGGCCATAGTATCCAGAGCCAGGAGAATCCCGAAGTTCATGGGGCTGGCTAGACTTCCCCGTGGCAAGAAAAATAAAAAATAGATGGAAGGAAAGCATATCCCAAGGTTGTCCTCTAACCTCCATGCATGCACTAAGGAATGAGTATGACCATACAAACACAAGCATCCACGTCCGCACAAATGAAATAAAAAGTTAAATTTTAAAAAATTGGGGGTTTTCAAGGTAAAGTCTTGTCCTAGTTCAGGCTGACCTGGAATTCATTCACTCTACAGTCTCAGGGTGGCCTCAAACTCATGGTGATTCTCCTACCTCTGCCTACCAACTGCTGGGATTAAAGGTGTGTGCCACCATGCCCAGCCTAAAAAAAAAAAAAATCATTTTTCATGTGGTTTAAGTAAACCAAATACATCAAATAAATGAAATGTATTGCCCAAGAGGATAAACAAAAGCTAGATTCCAGTTCATGCTATCTACAAGTAATCTATTATAAACATAAAGACTCAGATAAGCTCAAAGTAAAGGATGGAAGAAGGTGGGCTAAAGTGATCGCAAATAAAAAGAAAAGCTGGAAATTCTTTTTCTATATGAGATAAAGTAAACTTTATAACAAGGAAAACTATTAGGGGTAGAATGGGTATTTACTAATTAATGATCCAAGACCCCCTTCTCTGAGAAGACATATAAAACCTCAGCTTTTATTTTAATTAATTAATTTATTTATTTATTTATTTTAGCTTTTCTAAGTAGGGTCTCACTCTACCTCATGCTGACCTGTAATTCACTATGTAATCTCAGAGTGGCCTTGAACTCACAGCAGTCCTAGCTCTGCCTTCTGAGTGCTGGGACCAAAGGTGTGTATTACCACACTGGGAATTCCTCAGCTCTTATAACCCGCAAAACAGTCACCAAAATGCAGTAGAACCCAAAGGAGGAAGAACAAGTGCATCATTAAAGTAGGGAAGATTTTTATACAACCACACACAAATTAGCAAAATGGTGGTCACTGTAAAGCAATTGTGTCTGGGGATGGAGGCAGGAGAGCAGCTTTATTTTAAGTCATTTCTAATTATTCTTTTTACTTCCATTCTTTGTACAACTACTATGTATTTAACATGAATAACATTTTTGAATAGGCTGAATTCAAATAATGATTCTGCCACATAATTAGTCTTTCAGTCCTTTCATCTGTGAAATGTGAACAACACGACACATAATGGCTGTGAGGATTGTTAGGTACATAAGTCATGTGGTAAAGATAGTGCCAGATAAATACTTGACAGGTATTTAATAACTACTATTTTTTATCTTACGTATAATTTATTTCAAATTTAATTGTGGTTTTTGGCTGCAAAGGTCTGGATAAGACCTCTGGCATTTATCTTTCAGAGCCCTGGGTTCTCTTAATTCGGTTGTGTATGGTAATTCCTTCACTTCCTGTCGCTGATGTTCAATGATTCATATTTACAGTGCTTGGAAATTTAGTCACATGTCAACTGATGAGAGTACACTAGACAACTAAAGCACAATTTATTTAAGTCACCCCAACTTATGATGGGTTTAAAGTTCCTGACTCCTACCTGGTGAAGCCCACAGTAATGGAAGCTGGATGCCCCTGCATGGGTTCCTTTCTTTGTCCAAGCGCATAGGGCAGAGCTCAGAACAAAACTGAGCATATGCAAAGAGAGAAGAAAAAGCATAAAATAATGGGATGTGTTTTCTTACATATTCAATTTTTTTCCCCAAGATCAGTTCTAAAATTGGATTGATGGCTCAGGTGTTACAGCATATTTGTAGGTTTGTGACATTGCTGCACATTCAACTGATGTTAACTCTCTTCAATTAATGCTTTATAAGGAGTTAATGTTTATAAGTTAATATAATGTTTATAAGTTAGTTAATGAGCATTAAAGCTGGTGTGATAGCACTCCAAAAAGACATGGTATAGACTTTCTTGATGAGAAAGAATGACATCATTTCGATTAAACTTTTGAAGCATGCTGACATTTTGAAGCTAAGAATTCATAAAAGGGCAAAGGATCAAAACTTAATTCTGAACAAAGGTTGGTTCTTGCATTTTAAGGCAGTACGGTGACCACATAAGGCTGCAAGTGCTGTGGGGTGGAATGTTTCAAAAGGACAAACCTTTGGGCTTTGTTTATTCAGAAAGATTTGTAGCATGCTGTTTCCTCCTGCTTTCCCCACTTCCTGTGTCTTTGTATTGCCCTTGGGCTCAGTGCCAGGGTAGGAGGATTGTCTTCATGTCTACTTACTTCTTATGCTTCCATGTCTGAAGTAACTACAGTTTAATTGCTAAAAATGTGGGTGGCGGGGGGTGGCGGGCGGAGCTGGGAAGATGGTTTAGTGGATAAAGCACTTGCTTTGCAACTCTGAGTTTCTGAATTGAGATCCTCAAACCTCATATAAAGGATGAAAAGTGGAACAATTCTGTAATCCCAGCATGTCTGCAGTGAGAAGGGGAGCAAAGTCAGGAGAATTTCCCTGAACTTGACAACAGAACCATGAATGAAAGACTGTCACAGGATGTGGAAGGAGAGACAGCCACCTGAAAGTTGTCCTCTGACTACTATCTCTGAGCCATGACACACATACATACACAACACCAAATAAATAAGCCAAATCGATAGCAATGTCTGCTTTCAATCAAGATGAAATAACAAAGAGATTTGATTGACATTCTGGCCTGAAAAGAAAACGGCTCAACCTATATGAGACAATAGTTTTCTAGACATTGAACATCTGGCCAAGAAGCACAGTGCTCCTTAGGAGAAAGGAAGTGAACCAGCTAAGTCATGTGTCATAGCAGAACTTGGGTTCCTGGGACCACACAAGGGAAAGAATGGAGGCTGATCCCAGTGAATCCCAGTGAATACCTTGAGTTGAGGAGAAAGAGGTGGGATTCCAGGAGAGTAGAATTTCTAGGGTTTCTGGACAGAGTACTGGGTGGGAGAGTTTTGTACTCAGAAGGGGCTCTGGGGATCTGCAGAACACAGCCCTTCCATAGTCACAAGAGTTCTGCTCACTGTACTCAGCAAACAAGCTACTCAGGGAAGGAACTTCCACTAAGACTGGGAGGCAGTGGTGCCTGGCAGCCACACAGGGCCAAGAATAGTGCCAATTTCTACCTGGAAAACTAGACAACCACATATTTATACCTTAAGCAGAGAACACAGGGTCCTTCTTCAGTTGTAGCAAATAACTCAATTTAGACTGAGTTCTGCTTCAGTCCTATCTGAAATATTATCAAGACCTGAAATAGTCAAAACTGTTTACAGGTGACTGACCTCTGTTCTAGAACAAAACTAAGAATCTTTATAGTAATACAATAATATCTACTACCCACATAGGCAACACAATATAACATCAACATTTGTCTTAGTGATGTACATAATATTATGAAAGGGTATTTCTAACCCCATTAGACCAAAGGTTAGATACTGTATAAAATTAAAATTACTATATAATCACCTAAACTTGACAGATTTTAAAGCAATATATAAATTACTTACTAACATTAACTATTTTGGAGGAGGTAGTGTTTATATAAGACTATAAAAATCTGGGTTCATTTTTCAGACTGTCTGAGTTTTATTTCAGGTATCAGGACAAACACTCTTGATAATGGATTTTTTTTTCCTTCTTCTCTCCCCCTCCTCCTGAATCACGTGGATATAGTGTAGCATTCCAGTGAACATTAGCTCATCTGATATCTAATTGTAGCTCTTTTCTCTAAGCTGGTACATGATTCTGGCTTCTGTAAAATAAAAGAACCGGGCTCGTCCACTAAATGCTTTGTTTACTTAGATTACATAATGAATAATTTCAATATGTTTTCTTCTCTTTATGAAGCTGTTCTACCATTACACTGTCCTGTTAAATAATCTGTAAATATTGCTTACCTGTAGTCTCACAGAATTTTTCCTTTTTTTGTTTGGGAATGAATAGCAAATGTATCACATCATTTTTTTGAGTTGGGGGAGGGGTCAACTAGGTTCTTCCAATTACAAAAATACTGAGGTAATATATGCGAAACTTACTTGAATATAGATTAGTTTTTAAAACTGAGGGAAGAATATACTCTCTTCCAGTGGTAAGATAATTTTGTAATGTAAGTAAATGTTTTCCTATTCCATATTTGAACAGCATTTATAACTCTACCAAGCTATCTGCCTATCTGTCATCTGTATGTCTATCTACCATCAGACTTCATATCCCTACTCCTCACACCTGCAGAGTCAAACAACTTCAAATGGAATATTTTTAAAGTTGTGTCTTTACTGAACAAATATGGACTTTTTTATTGTGGATAATGAGGTATGTGTGTGTATGACATGTATGTGTATATTCATGTGTGTGAGTGTGTGCGCATGCATGCCCTGTTAAGCACGTCATTTATTGCCTTCCCTATCACTTGATGCAGGATCTCTCGTTCTAGTTGTTCACTGCTGCATTTTGGCAGACCAGCTGGTTCATGAGCTTTAATAAGTTTTCCTGTCACTGCCTCCCATGCTGCTGTCAGTGTTCTGGGATTGCAGAAGCCTGCCATAGGTTCTGGCTTTTACTTTGGGGTTTGGGTCCCAATGTGGGTATGCAAGCTTGAACAGTAAGCTTTTTTTTTTTTTTTCATTGAGTCATCTCCCTAGCTCACAGAATTTTTATTCTTACAAAAATAAATAAATAAATAGCATGACAACTATGGTGGTTTACATTAGAGGCAACTCGTAAACTCTAGTGTCCTGAATGCTTGGTCCTTAGTGCATGGCAATTTGGAATGTGGAGCCATGCTCAAGGAGATGCGTGATTGTTGGGCTCAGAGGGGAGTTTTCCATCTCCCCCTTTCCAGACTTTGGTTCACTTTCCTGCTGCTGTTTTCCACCTGCTGTGGCAGAGATGATACTCAGCCTCTGCTTATGCCATGATTTCCCTGCAATTGTGAAGCTTCTTCCCAACACTATAAGTCAAAACAGAAACTATTCTCTCACTAGCTGCTTTGATAGGGTGTTTATGCTAACAACAAGAAATTAACTAACAGAAAATTGGTACCAGCAGAGTGGGGTCATGTCTGTTAGAACCATGTTTGACTTTAGGACTTTTGGAGCTATTTATGGGAGGATTAGCAACCTTGGACTAAGAGTTGCCTTGCACTGCTGTCAGCAGAGGTTGATGGACTATTCTGGTCAGGGTTGAAAGACCTAAATGCAGAAAGACCTGTGGGCTGTGTAAGCTTGGTTTATGAAGGGAAGAAAGAACTTTGTCTGGACTGGGCTAAAATCAGTTTATGTGAGAGGCTGGCTGTGCTCAACCTGTGTCATGAGAACTCGAGCAGGGTTGAATTTAGAAGACATGTACTGGAATGAGCAGGAGAATATGGCATAGAAAGAAATGAAAGTTTCAAGCTGGGCACAATAGCTCAGTTCAGCTGCAATTGTTTGAGAGATTATCATCATTGAGATTGGGCCAGCTGTTGTGCATTGCTTCAGCAGAAAGTACGCTGACTCTTTTAAAATTATGGTGCCTGAAGGAAGAATGCTAATGGCATCTTCATGCTCTTCAAAGTCAGCTTAATTCCCCCGGTTTAACAAATATGGTAGCCTACTTGATACTGTGGGAGAATAACAAATGGAGGAAAGAAGGGTCATTGGATTAACACTACCCTTATTTGGAGATTTCTTCTTGGCAGTATGAGGCAGAGTTGTTCCTGCATGGAGGGCTGGTGGAGCTATAAGGGAAAACTATGTGTTGTAGTGTAGACTCTAGGATTATTTGGTAATGTTGAGAGTATGGGATGGCTGCCATGGGTGGTTACTTTCTTGTGATTAAATCCTGTAGCAGCAGGATTTAATATTTGCCCTATTGGTTTTAGATATTCCACTGGTACAATATTTCTTTCCTATGCCTAATGTCATTGTTTTGCAGTGTGAATATTTACTCTGTTTTATGTGTTTTTTGTTGCATAGATTCACAGTTAAGGGACCTTGGACTATGGGGATGTATGAGCAGTGCTGTGATTGATGAAAACTATGGAGACTTTTACAGTCTGGACTGAATGCATTGTATTTTACATCATGTATGGCCATGATCTTATGGGGACCAGGGGTGGAATGTGTTTGTTCCAATGAGATGTCCCTCATAAAGGCATGGGTTTTGAATGCTTGGTTCTCAGCTGGTGCCAACTTGGGAGGTGGAGTTTTGCTAGAGGAGAAGTGTTGTTGGAGGCCACATAGGGCTATTATAGCCAGCTCTCCCTCGTCAGAGTTTGGCTCACCTTCTGCTGTTGTTTTCCATCTTCTGTGGCACTAATGATGTGTGGGCTCTGCTCCTATCATCATGAGGCCATGCTTTCTCCTATCATTATGAATCTTCCCCTTGAGATTATAAGCCAAAATCAAAACGTTCTTTCCATCAGCTAGTTTGCTTTATCCCAGCAACAATAATGTAACTGCAACAAGTACTTACATTATAACAAGTATTAACAATAACCCAGAGATGACTTAAAGTACATATTATAATGTACATATATCATATGCTATTTATGAAAAAAAGGATTTATACATCCAACCAGGGGACCTGAGACTCATTTCCCTGACCCCAAATGCAAAAGATGGTTCTGTGTCTATTCAATGATAATAGCAAAATCTTCTTTCTTATTTCTTTTTCAAAATCTTCTTTCTTATTTCTTTTTCAGGTTTAATTTTACTAGGAGTCTTCAGCTGTTGGTCTCTTCTTTGATTCTGTCTCCTTCAACTTTACTTTTGCCCTCATTTGCTTTATAAAACATGATTCTTAATAATGAAGTTTTGCTAATGCTCTTTTGTTAGACTGAAAGCAGCACACTATTTTAGAGGCTTGTCATATAATAAGTGAAATACCAAAACACAGAAATATCCACTAGTGCATACAGAGAATAATAACCTGCTGTCATGGTGAGGAAGGAATGCCAAAGAAAAATTTTGGTAGCTATATGTTGTGTGGTTTTTCCCCTTTGCTACTAACCTAGTATAAATGATTTAATGTTGGATCTCAATCTTATTCTTGTGGAAGAAACCCAACATCAAACCTGTTTAGGTTGCAAGATGAGAGTTGTTGATATACAATTTTATTAGTACATTATATTCTCAGTAACTCTGAGAACAACCTGACTCCTTAAGCAGTTAAATTGGGATTAATCACTGACCTAGTGAAATATTATTTATTTGCTTAGCTCTATACTAGGAATGCCAATGGGAACATACATGGAGAAAAATATACTTAAGTATAGATAACAAAAGTACCAATGAAACATTCTATATGATCAAGGAGAAGGTGTTGTATGTTTGTCTCAGTGTTGGTATCAAGTTCTAGAGGAGTTGAGAGGGAGAAGACTCAAAGAACAATTTCACTGTCTGAGTAATGTCTATTGCCAAAGGAGTGAATTAGCAATATCAAAGCTGAGATGTTGCACTTTCCTAGAGTAATTTCTTGAGATTTTTGTGGGTTACACGTTAGATGACCAAATAAATTACCTTCCAGACAGAGATGCTTTTGCTTGTGTAAGGAGAAATACTAATTATTCTGGATAACAAATGTATACTAGGACTATCTTGGACAATCTGAAATGAAGTGTTAGGAATGTGAGATATTGCCATACTTATAAGCTAACATGTTAGCCTATCATATAATGTATATGTGTGTATATAAATGTTTAAACCTACATATATACAAAATCCATTCTATTGGAGACATAAAAATTGCTCATGGACCAGGGAATAGGCTTTTTCCCTCCCAGAGCATGTGTCTTGGTTTCCTATGCCAAAATTTGGGAGGGAGCTCTGTAAGAGCTTTGGGGCACGTGCACAGGTAGCGCCAGAAGGGAGTGCTGCATTGTGAAACTCAGAACTCACCTAGGAAGGACAGCTGGCACATGTGCTCCTCCTCATTTCTGAGGCTGTGCTTGATGAAGAAAGAAGACTTAGAGATAGGTAGACTGAGATAGAGATATATCTGCTCTCTGGCATAAGCAAGTCCTTGGGAGAAGAGGGAACAAGTGTCTAGTTCATTACTTCGTTAGTCCAGATGTAAAGAAGTGGCTCCAGGGGGATAAACAGCTGCAGTTTTATGGAAGGTTCTACTTTTAGGGTTGTTTAATGACCTTCTTATCCAGTTTACAGTGCTCTTTGCTTAAGATAATAATGACAATATTCATGGCAGTGTCTATAAAACACTGTCCCCTTAGTTGAACATCATTGGTGTTGCATAACTAACTTTTTAAAACCAAAGACAGTTAATGCTAAGTTTAGAGTTTTCAGGGTAGACTAATGATTTCTTAGACTTCTTGGTCTATATGAGGCCCCATGTATATGTTCTTATTTGGATATCACATCAAGTGAAAACAGTTGAATTTCCTGTCAACTTCTGGGATAAGAAGTATAAGCATAGGTCCGTTATGGTAGCAACACTCAGAAATCTGACTTGAACTAGCTTGAGGAAAGAAAAAAATATGTTATAATGCCATTAGGTATCTCATTTAAAAAATCCCAAGGAAAGAAGAGTTCTGACCATCTACATTGTTCTCCTTGTTCTCTTTGTGCCTCTGCTGCCTGACTGTCATTGTATACAAGCTCCCTGTGCTTCTCTGTCACTACAGTCTAAAATGTAAAGTGTCGACCACTCACATTTCAAAGTCATAATATATGTTTGTACATATATATGACATGTCTTCTTTTAAGCTTTTGGTTATAAGAAAGCAGACACTAAACCAAATTACCTTGTACCACTTATACAAAACACAAAAGGATAGCCTGCATATCTTAGCAGAATGGTGGGTTTCCAAATAAGCAGGATCCAACACTGAGTTATAAATGGGGACTAAGTTAGCTTTTTTTCTTCCAGGAAGTAGAAATTTGTTATCTTCTCCTTGAATGTGACTTGGAAGCCCATTCTGCAACTATAGATGCCATTGGTGCAACCCAGCCCAAGCACTTTTTATAATTAGTGTGCCCTCCCCTGGGCAACTGGCCTACTGAATTCTACATACTTTTCAGCTTCTACTCTGGTAAGAACTACTCAAGTCCCATTGCAATGCGTCCTTCAGAAGTTCTGTGTATGTGGGACTCAAGGGCTAACTTTAGGTCTGAACAAGAGCTCTAACAAGACATTTCCATTGATACATAGTTGAATGCCTTTTTGGACTCTGAATGGGCTTAGTACCCCCCCCCCCCGCAGCCCATTGGCTCAAGTCTCAAGTTCTTTTGACTTATGATTAGTAAAGGATTGAGCAAAACACAGACAGGAAGAAGGATTGATTATAAAATATTTATTTTAAGAGAGTAGAAATAAAAGAACAAAATCAGAGAGGTTCCCAAGCTGAGGGAGTTACCCACTCCCCAGGTGGGAGTGGTCCTGAGAAGGAAAATTTGGTAAGTCTACATGTCAGATTGCATCAGGGATTTTTTTTTTTAAATAAATAAATCAGGCATCCAATTTAGGATGAAACTCATCTCCAAGTTGAAATGTATATGTGGGACCTTGATTGGTTGGTGGGTTCAGGAGGAGAGTACAGACTCAGAAAGGGTATGCCAATGGGGGTTATGGTGAAGGGTTGGGGCTAGGGGCAGGGACAAGCCCAGAACAGTTAAGGGGACTCAGGAAGCTTCTCTTTATTGCCATCTAGAATCAGACTGGAGTTCCAGTCTCACCAGTACAGGGTGGCATCCATGGTTTATGTTCTGGACCTGTGTCTACAGCTGACTACCTATAAAAGAAGGTTACTTCACTCCTAACTTCTTAGCATTATGACTGACAAAAGTACCCATTTTTGAGCAGTTAAGAGGAGAGGGTAGGAATTTCATAGGGCATAAGAATAAGCCTCCTTTCATGTACAGACTCAAAAAAAGGTGCCTCTAATCTCTGGGCAAAGCTTTGGCGTAACCTTGATTCAATTCATGTGCTTCCTCTTGCTCAGTCATGGGTATGCAGGAAGACTTGGCTACATGACATAGATCATGGACACCACCATAGAAGGAGCTGCTGGGACCACATTACCTAAGGTTCTGCACCATCGCCAGGAGTGCTTCTCTTCCTGTTGGAGGGAAACTGTTTCCGAAAAGTATTCAGGTATGCACGTGTTCTCTGGTCCTATGGTCTATAGGGTTGGCAAATTTAGGAATGTTATTTCATGTCATTTATTTTATTTCTTCTTTCAGTTGAGACACAGAGAATCTTTTTACTGTATCAGAAGTATCTGCAGGAGTTTGTGAACCCTCTTGGACGCTACGCAAATTACATCCTTTGATCTTCTGTACACAAAGTACCTCTGTACAAGTTAACCCCGAGTCTCCTTTTTCATGGCTTTAAAATGGGAATATTGATTCTTTAAGAACTCCAGTGAAGACCAAATGAGATGGTAGAAAGAAAAGAGTTTGGAGGAGAATAAAGCCATATAAAGTTTAAGTGTTAAAACATTCACAATGCAGTAAAACTTTAGGCATATATTATTTTAATCATTATAATTCCTCTATGTGGTTTGTACGGTCACCATTACTCTTTTTAGATGACAACTCCAATTCACACAGAGGTCAGATAACTTGTCTGAGGTCATACAACCAGTAATAAAGTTAGGATTTAAACTTAAAGGAGTGTGGCTTTAAAAGTAGTAATAGGGTTTACCTCCTTTCAAGATTGTAACAAATTTCCTTGGCTTTGCCTTCTTAAATATCACCTTCTGTCTCTGATACAATGGTACATCTATTTGTACATAACTGCTTTTAACCCAGGAGTTTTGTGTGGTTGACTGCATTTTGCTTCTGCATTTGGGGACAGGTAAAGTTTCCAGTTGAAATTATTCTGGGTATGGGAAGATTTGTGTACTACAGGACAGTAAGGCCTATGACAAAAACTAGGCATGGTGAATGTCATAGTCACTCCACGTTACTGGGACAAGCTTTCAACTGGACACAGTTTATGGGAAGAATGGATTCCTTTCAAGCTGACAGATCCAGGAGAAGTTCCATCAATGGTGGAAGAAGCTGGCTCCCTTTCAGAAATCCAAGCAGATGGGAAAACAAATGAACAAAAGTAGCATGACAAGCAAGCACACTGTCAGAGCACAAAGCTGCGCTCTCCACACCTCTGCTCTGGAATCAGATCACTCCTCCCAGTGACATGCCCCCTCCAGGCTGCTGTAGACTTTTCAAAAATCTTAACCTTAATAAAACCCCTGAGTCTATGGGGCCATACATTCACACTATCACATTCAAACTACCACAGTGATATAAACTATGGTGGGCAGAAGACTGGAACCAAGAGTAATGGAGTGTAGAGGTGAGTGTGACTAAGGATGCTCAATGCCTGCACAGTTGACAGCATGAACAAGTAGGAGGGCTGTGTGATGAAAAAGAAATAAAGTCAGTATTTCAGTCTCACATGTCAGTGACACCTCATTCTGAACTGAAGCACAATCCAGGTGGGAGGGCATTTTGCAGTTGACACTCCTACCTACAAGCTCCACTGAACAATGAAAATCATCTTTTCTCAGATGTCTAAGATGGAAAAGGACACACAATGTTCTTGAAACTTGAATTTCAGTGTGACCTGCTCCATAGCAGTGTTAATTCTTGGTCTTTCTTATTCTTAGAAACCATCAGGGGTAACATTTAAAAGAACTGTTTTGCTTGTCTGTTCATTTTGGCTTCTCCTTCTGTCAGATTTTTGACAACAAGGGGGCAGATAACCCTTGGGACGAAGAAAGTATGATGACTAAAATTAGAAGATTCTGAAAGTGTCTCAAGTCGACCCCTTGCTTTCCACATAGGCTGACCTAAATTTCATTTCAGAACAGATGTGTTTCCTCTCAGCACATGACTTTTGAGCAGGTTTCTTCTCTGCATCTCATTTTCCTTAATTGTGAAAAGTGTCTCAAATTGAGTAAGTGCTAAGGTCATTTGCAGGAATAGCCTTGCATGGTTTTGTCTTTCTTGATAACATTTAAAAAGAGGTCACAGCCATATATTTTCCTGAGTACATCCTTTATTCTTCCCTGCCCCAGTTATTTAGATAATGGAAAGTTTCATGCATGCATCATGTCCTTGCGTAAGGACTCATGTAAAAAGAAATGTCTCATTAGGAGAAATGGCTTATATTTGCTTACCCTGTGACTAAGGCCTATAAAGAGTTGCTTCTTTAGGAAAGTGGAATATCTTGGAGAGAGGTGGGGGCAGATGCACTGGGGCTAGCATTTCTGTCATCCACATTTGCCTCTTTACTCAAAGGGAAGTTTCCTAACTCCAAACTGCACAAACGTTGCTCTAGGATTGGTGCGGTAATGACCCTCAGTGACAAAGTACGCCGTATACTTCAGAACACATTTGATGCAAGTGATCAGATTTACAGTTCTCTATGTTTTCCCAAATGCTCAGTGCAAGAAGGCCCCTGCCCAATGTGGGTGAGGCACGATGAATAAAATATGAACCTAATTCAGAAGGGGTCCATAATCCAGGGAAGAAAATAGACATATGCATAAATAATTCTAATTCAAGACAGACCCTGATTTGTGTTTTAACACAGGTACAAAGTAAATGCTAGGAGACCAGAGGGAGAAGTCACAGCCCAAACGGTTGTAATTGTAGGATTCTGTGGAAATGTGAGAACTTGTCAGCCCATGGCTCATCACTGATCGCTTATTTCTTTTCACTTTAGTAATCTGATGAGGATGTTGAATGTAGAGAAAGAACTGGAAAATGAAGAAAATTTATTATGTGATACTGATATTCATCCTGCAGGTAGTGGCCTGTATGAAGAGTTTCTAGACTTTAGATCTTTTAGATTTTTATTTATTTATTTGAGAAAGAAAGACAGAGAGAGAAAGAGGCAGTTAGAGAGTGAAAGAGAGAATGGGTGCGCCAGGGCCTCCAGTCACTGCAAACAAACTCAAGAGCATGCACCCCTTTGTGCAGCTGGCTAACGTGGGTCCTGGGGAATCAAGCCTCGAACCAGGATCCTTAGGCTTCACAGGCAAGCACTCAACAACTACGCCATCTCTCCAGCTCGCCTCTATGGCTTTTCACCTAAGGCTTGGCATAGCTGGCCCGTGAGCTTCCGATTATCCTGCCACCACTACTTTTCACTATCGTAATTGCATTGGGGTCTCAGATGCATGCGCCACTTTGAATCTTGCTGTATGTGGCTTCTGGGGAATTGAACTCAGGCCAGCAGGATTGGAATATAAGCCTTTTTCTTTTTTTTAAACACTGAGTAATCTCTCCAGCCAAGTTTTTATTTTCTTAAACAATGTATCAGAAATTTTACAAAGTCCATTGGGAATCCCTAAAATGAGGCAAGAATAAAAAATGTTCCCTAAAAGGTATTGAACCTTTTTCTTAATGAGCATTTCATGGATTTATTGTTTTATGACATATTCTTAAGTGAATGTTGATCTAAGATTTTTTATCTAATATATTTACTAGCCCTTTTAATTTAGAGCTGTTTCCTTATTGTTAAATAAAAATTTCACAATAACTTGGGGAATTGCAACAGAAATCCATCAAAAATTTCCCACGAAGTATACAGTATAATTGTGTTACTAACAACAACAAAAATGTCAAGGAAATAAAGGTAAAAGTAATTATTGTGCATTATTGATAACAGTAATTTAGAGTGGAATATGTGATTTTTTTCATCTGTTTTATTTACATTCTAAATACTATTGAGTGACATGCATTTGGAAGAAATAGAAAATAAGGAAAGAATTTTTTACAAAGACGAAGAGCAACGAAAGTGAAAACAAGAGTGTTGGGCAAAGCTTGAAGTTGTTTTTTGTTTTGTTCAGCTATACGTGTGTGTGTGTGTGTGTGTGTGTGTGTTTGTACGCACGTGCGTGTTTTGATGACTGAAATATTGCAGTTCTTACTGAAATCCTTGAGAGCATGTACTGAAGTTATATGTGTGTGTGTGTGTGTGTGTGTGTGCGCGCGCCCGCGTGCGTGTTTTGATGACTGAAATATTGCAGTTCTTACTGAAATCCTTGAGAGCATGTACTGAAGTTATATACGTGTGTGTGTGTGTGTGCGCGCGCCCGCGTGCGTGTTTTGATGACTGAAATATCGCAGTTCTTACTGAAATCCTTGAGAGCATGTACTGAAGTTATATATGTGTGTGTGTGTGTGTGTTTGCACGCACGTGCGTGTTTTGATGACTGAATTATCGCAGTTCTTACTGAAATCCTTGAGAGCATGTACTGAAGTTGTATATGTGTGTGTGTGTGTGTGTGTGTGTGTGTGTGTGTGTGTGCGTGTTTTGATGACTGAAATATCGCAGTTCTTACTGAAATCCTTGAGAGCATGTACTGAAGTTGTTGCCAGACACTGACGCTGTCAGGCAGTGGAAAGGACCCGGATGTGGAGACTTAGAGGACTTTGGCTGTAATCCCAGCTCTCCTGACAAAGAAATCCTTTGATAAGATGTTCTTATGTGCACACCTCTGTCTGTCTTCCAGTTTATCATTGCAGTTTGGGGATGTTAATAAGCCTTTTAATCTGGTCTCTCAGGAAGTTCATTTGCTGTAGGTATCTACGTGGAAAAGACCCCTTATAAACATAAAATCTCAAATTATGACATGTATGCTTTAAAAACATGCTTTCATTATAAAACCATGCATATTCATTATGGAAACTGTGGACAACGTAGAGCAGTAATCCAAAAGGTATAAATATCTGCTTTTGTCCTGCTGTGTTTTCAAGGTCTGATCCAGCAAGGAGATAATACATACATTAAATAGATAGTGTGGAAGCAATGTTTTTATAATACCTACTTTATTCAGCCTGGCTTGGTGGCACACACCTTTAATCCCAGCACTTGGGAGGCAGAGGTAGGAGGATTGCTGTGAGTTCAAGGCCACCCTGAGACGACAGAGTGAATTCCAGGTCAGCTTGGACTAAGGTGAGACCCTACCTTGAAAAACCAAAAACAAACTAACAAATATATTACCTAGTTTATACTTATCCTATGTGTGTGTGTGACATGTTGAGTCTTTTCCATACTTAAAATCACACCTTCTTAAGCCTTGCTACAGTTCACTTTTTTCAGGATTTGGCTTTTGTTTACCACCTGGTCACCAACCATCTCAGGGTGCTTCTGTGACAGTTTCCTTGCTCCAGAGCACCCCTGTGGAATGACAGAACTGAATCAAATGACTCAGTGTTCTAGAAGGGGTTCTGAGTGGTGTTCTCACCCACCTTGAAACTCTGATACCTGCTACCCCAGAACACAACATTTACAACTTGATGATATGGCTCATCTCAAGATCTTTCCATGCATGTGTGGAGACAAAAACCTGAGGAAGAGTGAGATTTATATTACTAATTCAAGAGATGAGGCATCTCTTCACTGATGCAAAGATTAATTTGGGGTTTTCAGGCTTTCTTCCCTGTGACATTGCAAAGAAGATCCCCGAGTACCATCCTCACAGCTGCCACACTGGCATTTGTTGACTTCAGTTTTCCTGTCAGAAAAGTATAACTTGCTATGTTTGCATTCTTTCAATCATAACTTTTTTTAATCATTAAATGTTCATGATCAATGATGAAGGATGTGCATATGCATTTCGGTGGACGTAGTAGTTTTCACTAGTGGCATTACCCATCAAAAAGCTGAAGGACAGTCAGCAGTCATGTGAAATCATGAGAGAAATGGCCTTATTGCACACTGAGAAGTAAGACACACAAAGAAAATTGGCACACCAGATTTTATTTTTGACTGTTTATTGACAATTTTTGTACATGCTTGTCTGTGAAGAAACTCTTCAGCTTCATGTGATCCAATTGGTTGAGTTACTGTTTAAGATCCTGTGCTACTGGGGTTTTGTTCAGGAAGTCTTTTTCCATTCCTATATCTTGGGAAGTTCCTCCTATATTTTCTTCCAGTAGTAGCTGAGTTTCTGGTCTTGTATTGAGGTCTTTGATCTATTTGGACTTGAGTGTTATGCATGGAGAGATGTGTGGATCAAGTTTCAATTTCCTGCATATGGTTATCCAGTTTGTCCAGCACCATTTGTTGAAGATGTTGTCTTTTTTTCCAGCCTATGTTGTTAGGGACTTTGTCAAATATCAAGTAGCTATATTTGCTTGACCTAAACTCCAGGTTCTCAATTCTATTACATTGGTATATGCTCATGTTTTTATGCCAGTACCATGCTGTTTTTATTACTGTGGATTTATAATATAACTTTAGATCAGGTATGGTGATGCCTCCAGAGGTATTTCTTTTGCTGGTCATAATCCCCTCTCATTATCTTCTCTTGCTCCTCCTCTCCATCTTCCTTCTACTAAACCCCTTCTTCTTTCTAATTAGTCCTTCGACTATTTTTTTTTTTTTTTTTTGCCTTTCTCCACCATCTACAAGAGAATGTTGACAGGCCCTATACTGCACAGGTCATATACAGGTAATGACAGTTTTTATAAGATCATAAAAGCAACTTTATGCCCAGAAAACAGGATTCCAAACACTCCTGTCCTATGGCTCTTAAATTCTTTCTGCTTCCTATTCCACAATGTTTCCTGAGCCTTACAAGGGGAAATACTGATGTCTCTTTTAGTTCCCAGCATTCAACAGGCACTCTCAGAACTTTGGTGAGTTTTGAGTTTCCCTATAGTCACTTCTATTTTCAAAAGAAGTTTCTATGGCCAGAGATAAGAGCAGCACTAATATATTGGCATAAACACAA